>NW_024341894.1:600000-851451 GCF_902729225.1 Pteropus medius | reverse complement strand
GTGTGTGTGTGTGTGTGTGTGTGCGTGTGTGTGTGTTTGATACTATTCGCCACATCCCCCCCAAAATTAATCCTATAGAAATAAAAGGGAATGATAAAAGTCTTCTCAGGATACCTCAGTAGATGCTTTTAACTGATATGTCTATGCAAATATACTCAGTCACAAATGAAAGCTTCTTAGGCCTAAATTCTGAAAGGTGAGTGGGACTGTTAGAGACCTTCACCCACCTGGTAACCTATGCACCTTGATATGGGAAGGGGACTTTAGTTCTCCTCTAGTCCCTTTGTTTAGGATTAAATGAGACTTCAGCTTTGGTGTAAAGCTGTCAGCTGTCCTAATAAAGGATAATATACAAAAACTGGACTCTACAAATGATAGACGAAGGGAGGAAGACCTAGAAGTGGGTAGGAATAAAAGGGCAGCACTGAGCTCGCATCTGCAGAAAATGTCTAAGGATGGCAGACACCACTTAAGAGCAGTGAGAGAAGATGTCTTAGTACATTGGTAATTAGACAAGGCAAAGATAGCCTCTGCCGTGCAGAATGGAGTCAGGGGAGGAGATGTCTGCATGCAGTAGACAACTGAACTAGAAAAAGCAGAACTGTAAACAGCAATGATTCCCTATCTTGGGCCTGGCTAGCTTAGAGGTGGCTCTCCTATTATTGGGAAAAAATTTCATGAGGAGGTCCAATCATTAATACAACAAATTCCAGTGAGGTCTAGGTTGGGGGTGGACCAGTTGCTAGAAGAGGAGGAATGAGGGCATGGAATCTGAACATCTTAATAAGTCATCTAGTAGCTCAGATCACTTTGGACATTCCTGGGGGATACACAACAGCTCACTATAACAACACAACACTCACTGATACCTGTTTGTTCCCCAAGACCAATATGACAATGAGTTTCTACCATCTTAGCCTACAGAGACATTATTTAGTCCAGGTTACAAAAGATTTTACAAAAGAGAGTTTGACTACATAGATATTTATAAAATGAATGTGGTTAAGAAAAAAGCACAAGGGCTGGAAGTCAGAAGAGCTGTGTTTCAGTCCTGGTTCTGCCACTGTTCAGGTGTGTGAACCTGGAGAAGTTGTTTAGCATCTCTGGGTCTCAGTTTTTTCATCCCTAGAGGATGATGCTGAAGCCCATATATGTTCTCCATGTTCTTAAGTGGGTCCCCAAATGGAAGCTCACTAGGGAAATATAAAAGCCAACGGAAGATGTGGCACCGAAACAAACTGGGTAACTCTAATATAACCACTCTTATAGAATCATCTATCCTCATAAAGGGACTTTTGGCTACTGGTTTGATAAGTACTGTCAAAGGCCACTTATTTGTCACTTTCAAGAAAAGTAATTTTCAGATGCTAGTTTGGGAATAAGCTCATGAGGAGTCTCGGATCATTTCTAGTTTGAATGAATCATTATTTTTGGCTTGGTTGGAAGTGGTGCTAGATGAAAGCTGCATATCCTTCAGAAGTCACGATGATACGTCAGCCTTTATTCTAGCAGTGGTTGGTCTGGAACAGCTGCTCCATAGGTGTCAGTCCTATCTCAAACTCTAAACGATATTATTAATATCTTTATCCAAAATACACTTGAGTTTTATATACTTATTACAGGAGAGAAAAAAACTAATATTTGCCAAGGGCCTTCTATGGGCTAAGCACTTGCTAGGTGTTTTACATACGTTCTGTCATTTAATCCTCATGGCAACTTTAAAAGGTAGGTATCACTGTCCTCATTTTACAGGTGAAGAAACTGAGATTCAGAGTGGTTATGACTTGCTCAAGTTTACAGCAGTAGGCCATGACAGACCTGAAATAGAAATTCAGGTCTTCTGACTTCACAGTCCATGTTTTCCCTTCTATATCATCATGCTACCTAGAAGAAAAAGAAATGAGGGCGAGTTAGCCAGCAAAGTTCAGGGAAAAGATATGCAATCAGTAAAGAGCTCACCCGTCCTATATCATTCTGCAATGTCCAATTTTCAAATAATTAGAATATGATAGAAATCTTCAACATTAAATCACTACTAAACATAAAAATCTGACTTTGATGGTCCATAAGGTGCTTTCAAATTCTGCTATGCCTTAAAGTTCTCACTAGCAATACTGATTATCAGTGCACTACAGATGTGTGGAAAAGAAAAAGGCAGGTAACAGAAGCCAGGTCACCTGCTTCCAGGATGCTGGGCACTGCACAGCTTTTATTACACCAGGTTAAGGAAACGAGTGGAGTCTATCAACACGGTCCTGCCTCTTTAAACATATATTCCAAACGTACATCCATTCTCATGCCCAATGATGATGAAAGGATCTCACCTTTCACCAAATTCTACGCTTAAAAGCCTAAAACAGTCATATCGTGGTGTACAATATTTTTGGCAGTCACAAGCTCCATCACGAACCAGAGCTGAAAACAACTAGAGAATGTAACAGGCATTTAAATGCCCCCTCGTTGGGTGGGTCAGACTGCATGAGGCAGTGTGGCTTTGTGGAGGGGACAGAGGTCCGGACCTGTGGCCAACGGCTGCTCCCAATAGGGTTACCAAAGCCAAGGTTCTTGGCTGGTCTGTTCCTCAGCTGTCCCGTTCCTCAGCTGTCCCAGCGCCTATATCTCCAGCAACATTAAACAATGAAATATCTACAAGTGACCATATCTAAGTAAAGAGCTCCTTATTTCAATCTCCGAGAAGTGGCCATTTTCAGAAAGACATTTCTTGACCTGCTAGAGCAGACTAGGATGAAAGTTGTACCGGAGGCTGGAGAAGAGCCCGATGTGTTTTACCAGGTTGGGCTCCACCACATAGGCCCGCTCTCCCTTGGCCCTCAGCAGCGAGTACAGTGCCATGTCCTTGCCAAAGCCCTTGTGGCAGTATATCTGGGACAGGTAGGTGAGTGTCCGGCGGGCCGCAGGGGCAGGGAAGAGCATGGCTGGGGTGCAACACTGTGAAGCAGGGACCACACTGTACAGGGAAGGGCTCAGCCGTCGCAGTTCCAGAAAATAGTGCCGGCCCACCAGTTCCACCAGACCCATGCTGTACAAGGAGAAGAAGAGCATGACGGGCCAGCTAAACCCCGGACGGCTGGCAAACCGCATGTATATCCAGGTCAGTAAGGGCCCTAGCAACATGCCCACACCGACCCACTCCAGGATCCTCATGGGCTCTGGGTTGATGTAGTGCTGGAGCCTCTCGGGATGATAGAGCTTTAAATAAAGGGCATCTCTAAGGTGCGGCTCAGAGAGGCGAGCCCGCAACAGGTGCTCCAAAACTGGGAAGATCTGCTCTTCTGGAATGGCGTCGTCTTCTACCATCAGGACGTAGTCTGGGTTGTAGGTCTGCAGGGAGGACTCCAGGCAATAGACATAGTCCTGCTTCTCTTTCTCAAACGAGTTGGTTGAAGGGTCGTCGCCATAATCATCCTCGGTGCCTTCATAGCGGTTGGCCACGGGGACGTACTTGGACAGCAGCTTGGCATCGAAATGGCTTACACTGCGCTCCACGTTGCACAGGAAGAGTTGGTGTCCCTCGCACTGGGGTCCACATTGTTGAAGAAGTCGGTGGAACTGGGATACCACCTGCAAGACGTAGTGGAAGCCAGGTTGCCTGTCCACAGTGATGATCGTGATGACCAGCCAGGGACGGGGCGTGGCCTGCCAGACGATGGGCACTGAGCCGTTGGCGGAGGGCAGCTCCTCAAAGTAGTGGAGGGCAGCTTCACCCTCTTTCAAGCTTTGTTGCAGGTACTCTTGGCTCATTTGGTTCAGATGCCAATGGCGGAGATAGAAGTAAGAGTGTAGAAGCCGGTGGCAGGCCAGGGGGGCCAGCAGGCCAAACGTCACCACCGTTAAGATGAAGAGCTGGACAGCAGTGCTGCCCCAGGAGAGCCGCCTCAGCTTCCGGAGGAGCATGGCAGCTGGAGAGGTTGATGTGCTCATGAGGTCACTTCTGGTCAGGTCTGGTCCCAAGAACAAACCATTCTGGACTGGACCGGAGGCCAAAATCAGTGCAAGTCAAACCTAAAGAAAGAGGAAGTAGAGAATGGTAAAGGGCTTTTAAAAAATCTGGGGCTTGAACTCAGCACATATCAAACCAGAAATTCTAATTTTAGGCTGCATAGCAACTAGAGACTTAAGTCTCCAGTACAGTATTCTTTGGTTGTATCTGTTAATGATCTTTCGAATTCTTTTATTATTTCTATGAGTAAGGAAACCTCGGTGCATCTGACCAAGTCTCCATGCCTGCAGATGCTTAGTTAAATTTACAATGTGCCAGTAAATCACCAGGTAGTAAGATCATTATGTCAATTCAGCAGCTACATAAACTTGGGTTCTTAAAACAGATGCAAAAAAGCAAGGCTTGACACAAAGGAAATACACATTTAAAGTAAGCTCCAATGTAAGTACATTGTAAATATTTGTTGATGTAATTTCTGAAAACTGTCTTTTTTGCACATGCCAAACAAACAAACGAACAAACAAACAAACAAGAACTATTTAGAGTTCCCTGAAATGTCTTTGTCAAAATCTTCTATTCCTATTTCTCTATTCTCATGCAACTATACTTAAAGTTGCATATTAATTTAATCTTGATTGTTCTCCCATTTTATCTTTTACAGAACTGCTGTGGAAACCAGTGAGGGAAAGGGTCTCCCATGTGCAAGCAAACTCTAGAGCTCCAGACTTTAGGAGAGAAGGAAATGTCTGAAGAAAGATCCATGAGCAGCTTTTCAGGGAGAGGAGGGGTGGGCAGAGATGAAGATGGAGAAGACAGTCGCATCTAGCCAGTTCCAGAAAAGAATGTTGCGTGACACAATGACAAACAGTACAGGCCTGGAGTCAGGTACATGCTGGTCTGAATCCCTGCTTGGCCACTCACTTGGTAAAAATTCACTTCACCCTCCACATCTTAGATTCCTAACCCCTAAAATGGAGACAGTAATAAAACTTATCTCATAGGTTTACTGTGAAGATTAAATATGTTACCGAGCAAAATAATGCAGACTAAAAATGCCATTAAATCTATCTATATATACTACAACCTCAAGTAATACCTTAGGACTAAGTAGACCTAATGATCTACTGACTCACACCGAAACAAACTAACAAACAAACAAAAACAAAACAAAACAAAAAGCAGAATTAAAAGGAGAAAACCAGCACGATACCACTAAGGTCAATGCAAAACTCACTGAAGTCTACAGAACAGAGAGTAAACCTATTACATCACAAGCGTAATAATTTGCACACATTCAGAAGAAAACAGCCTAGCTTGTGAATTATCTTGCAGGAAGGACTACCCAGGCACCAGACAAGGCTGCCATGGTGCAGAGTCTCTGGTGCTCTCAGATCCGTGCTCTCTCCTTCTTGGGCACACAGAAAGACCACATTTCTTAGCCCGTCTTCTTCTAGGTGAGGTCATGTGACTAGGGCTTGCCAGTAAAATGTGAGCAAAGTGATGGGTGTGACTTCTGGGCCAAGGTGGTTGAGAGCAGATGTGCCTCTCAACTTTCCCTTTCTCCATCTGCTAGCTGAACAAACAACCTCGGTAGATCTAGAGATGGGTGGAGCCGCCAGATGGCAGGAGCCTGTGTCCTTGAATGGCTGCACGGGACAAAGATCTCTCCCACTGCTCACTTCCAAGAGTGGGATGTATTGCAAGTTATACATAAACCTCTGTGTCTAGCCACTAATGATCTTTGGACTCATTACAACAGTTAGCCTGCCCTGCCCACTAGCGTTGTGTAGGATACCAAACCTCTCCACAGGACAGCAGGTCCTCAAACAATATTGTTTAGTTTTAACACTAATGAGATGCTGTAGGAACATAACTATTGTTTGTATCAACTAGTCTATGGTAAATTGGTTTCGTTATATGTCATTTCGCTTAAAGTGGAAGAGCCCATGAACGACATTAAGTGAGGACTTACTGTATCCTGACACAGTACAACTCAAGAAAGCAGAGAGACAAGTCTCATTTTGACAACAGAAACAGATTATACTGTGGGACTCCAGAAGTGAGACAGATTATCCCGGTACTAGTAAGCGATCTGAGTAGTACTAAAGAGAAAAATAAGCAGGGAGAGGTTTGAACAGCTCGCCACCATGGCTTGCTGGTTTGTAAACTTCCAGAGTGCTGCAGGCAGGCTGCTTCTTTCTGTGATCTGCTCAGGTCACTGGAGCTAACAAATCACACAGCTGCACATGTCCACATCACTACTAGTGGAAGCCAAGGGTTAAAACTGGGCTGAGCTCACACTTCTCGTAAATTGGCCTTGGGAATAGAGTCATTCAGGTGGCCTCTGGCCTATCCTATTCTTCTCACCCTTGCTAGTTATTACCCAGGAGAACTGTATTCACTTAGAAGAAACAAAATACAGTCAACAAGATAAGGCAGGCAGCTTGGAAAATGCAAGGCACATATTAAATGCTAAGATGACAATGTGATTACAATGACAATGCAGAGCTCTGTGCTTTTGGTGTAAAATTACTATCTCCCCTCCTTCCCAACCTACTCTTCCAGTGACAGTTTTTGGTAAAGCAACATTGTGACACTTTATTCTAGATAAGTCCTAGGAGTGAGATGTTTAAGGAGTGTGTGTGTGTGTGTGTGTGCGCGTGCGTGTGCACACACATGCTCACACAATTATCATTTAAAAACTGAATCTGATCATTTCAGTCTCCTGCTTAAAATCCTTCTTTAGTGTCCTATTGCTCTCTTTATAAAATCCAAACTTATGATGGTTCACAAGGCCCTTTGTGATCTGGACCCCATCTTCTTCTGTCATCTTATTCTACTGCCTCGTCTTTCTCAGTATGTTCAAGACCAGAAGTTGGCAATGCCTTTGTGTAAAGGGCTAGATGGTAATATTTTAGACTTTGCAGGCCACATACTGTGTCTATTGCATATTTTTCTTAGACTTTCTCTTTTTAAAACTCTTTAAAAATGTAAAAACTATTTTTAGTGCTCCAGCCACAGAAAAACAGGCTGTAGGCCAAACCTCGCCTGCAGTACATAGTTTACAACCCCTGCTCTACTAGAAATACAATGCAAGCCAATATGTAGGTTAAATTTTTCTTGCAGCTACAATAAAAAATAAAAAGAAACTGGTGAAATTAACTTTAATAACATATTTTAATGCAATAGATCAAAACTATTATGTCAACATGAAGCTAACATAAAAAATTATTAATGAGGTATTTTACATCTTTTTTCATACTTAGTCTTTGAAATCCATTGTGCATGTTACATTTACAGACCAGCCACATTTCAAGTGTTCAATAGCTACATCCAGCCAGTGAGCAGGACAGCTCTAGACATGCCGATCTTTCATAACCTCGACTCTGTTTAGCTCATACTCATCTCCTGGCCTTTGCTCACACAACTCCCTCAGCCTTAAAAAAAGGAGACAATCTGGCCATTTCTGACAACATGGATGAACCTGGAAGGCATTTCGCTAAGTGAAATAAGGCAGACAAAGAAAGACAAATACTGCATGGTATCACTTATATGGGGAATCTAAAAAAAAAATGTCAAACTCATAGAAACAGAGAGTAGAGTGCTAGTTGTCAGGGGCTGAGGGGTGAGAAGATAGGGAGAGGTTAGTCAAAAGCTACAAACTTCCAGTTATAAGATGAATAAGTTCTGAGGATCTAATGCATAATGTGATGACTGTAGTTGATAATACTGTATTTTATAAAATTGAAATTTGCTAAGAGAGTAGAACTTAAGTGTTCTCACCGAAAGAAAGAAAGAAAGAGAGAAAGAAAGAAAGAGAGAAAGAAAGAAAGAAAGGGTTAAAAATCTAAGCAAACTCTATGTACAGATATGGAAAATTTTTAAGATGCATCTTCGGCTAAAGTAGACATAAAAAAATATATACATCATGATATATTTGCATAAGAAAAGGGGGAAATAGACATAAATGTACTTGTATATACATATGCTATCTTTGGAAGGATATATGAGAGACTGGCACCTTTGCCTCCGAAGAGAACTAGGTGCTTTAGGAAATGGGGTGGGATGAAAACTTTTATTAAATATCTATTTGTACCTTTGACTTAAAAGTACTGGCTTATAGAAAATAAATTTTCAATTTTAATATATTTAACATAAATATCATCTTCCTCCAGCAATTCTATCAGTAACAGTAGCTTGTTAGATTCCTTGCTAGCTCTTGGTTTGGTCAGCCTCCCCCATGAGAATAAACGCTCATGGAGGACAATGAGTTTATTTGTCTTGATCACCATGGATATCCAGCACCCAGCACTACCTGTCACATAAGTTTAAAGTCCACAATATTTACTGAATGAACAAACTGACTGAGGGCACACTCTAACACCCAGATATGACTGGAGAGGCCCTGAAAGCACCAAGTCCTCCCAGGCCCATGGCTTACTGCTTTATTTTCCAGGATCTTGCTAAGGAGCCCGGTGTGCTTGCAAGGCTGGCTCCAGAATATATATACATACAGAGAGGCTTGTGTGTTCCAGGTAGATAGAGGAGAGGGAGAGGACTTTCTTGAAGCTATGTTTATAAAGCAAGCGTGATGATCTTCCTTATATTTCAATATTTATTGGGATGGAAACTAAAGACCTTAGTGCTGGTATAAAATGGACATTTAATCTCAAGCAATTTCTCCACTGGAGGTAATAACATTATTAACATCTCAGAAATCCCTTGTTTTAAAAATATGGTGTGAGACTGCTGTTGTACTGATGATCAGGGGAAGTGCAGAGATTCAGTTCTGAGGACACACGGTTCCTGCCTACATTGATCAGCTCTTGCTGGGGTGATAAACAGCCCCAGATCTTCACAGCTTGATATAACAACATGCATTTCTCACTGGTCTGTGGATAGTCATGGCTCAGCTGGGCTCAGTTCCGGACTGCAGCTGAGGACCAGGTGGTTCCATATACCTCTCATTCCAGGTCAAGTTGCAGAACAGCCACCTGGGCATGCCTTGTGGTGGACGGCAGCTACATAAGAATCAAAATATGCAGATACACTTACAGCCTTGCTTAAGTGTGCCATAGATCAAGTTCACTCACCATCCACTGGCCAAAGCAATGGGGCAGAAAAGTCTACTCCTCCCACAAAACAGAGGAAGGGGAAAAGTGAAGATTCAATAGAAAGGAAGAGCAGCAGGCCAATTTCTAAGCCCTCAGAGAAAAAAAGAAAGGATCTAGCAATCTGCTCAGAGAGTCTGGGAAATTTCTAGAAGGCATCTGGTCTCCATATTATTATATACTGTTATGAGTTAGGACATGCTACAGTAATAACCCCCAAATCTCAGGGGTTTATAAGAACTTAGGTTGAATTCTTGGTTAAACTATTGATCCATGGTGGGTCAATTTTCTCTGCTCCGTGTCATCCATACTCCAGGACCCAGGTAGACAGAACTGTCTCTTACCTGAACATTGCTGATTTTGTGACAGAGGGTAAAGAGACAGATGGTAGATCACCAGCTGGCTCTCAAAGCTACAGCTCAAAAATGACACATATTGTATTCACCTATATCTTACTGACCAGAGCAAGTCACGTAATACCTCTTGACCTTAACAGAGTTATGTAATTTTTCTGCAAGAAGGGGATATCAAAAGACTTATGGCCAAGCCTCAAGTCAATGATTAGGTAAATATATGTCTCTCCAGGGAGGGGCAGAAAATATCTTGAACAACAATGCAATCTAGCACACCCACCTTAAGCCATGGGAGCTGGGATAGGATCCTTCATTCAATGATCAGATGACTGATTTGCCTAAAATCCAGCTACATGAAGTTGTGTAGGCATTCAGGACTATGTTCTAGTTTGCTTTTTAAAATATCTTCTTAAAGATTGCTGCACTGTGGGTGTGGTGCCCCATGCCACCTATAATTTTGTTTACTGATTGGCTTTTAAGATAACTGGCACTAGGGGAACAGATCTGAAAACATAGTGTTTTCCATTGTTAGTTTGAGAGAAGGAGGTCTCTACTGCCAGCCCAATCATGGGGTGGGATAGAAAGAGAGATATGTTGACGTTATCACTCCGATTGCCTTTTTTCCAGGATTCCACTGTCATCATGATGTTGGCGGCTCAGGCCCATGCTCCCACGATGTCGTGGACTGACTGGCACTGATGAAGTGGCCTGGAAACAATTCTACCTTCACAGCCCTGATTCTAAGGCTTCATTACGGAATTCTTACCTATGCTTTGCAAGTACACTCTGAAACACAACCAGCTCCTAAACTGGATTATGCCTGTTACCATGTCTAGGATGGAGGGGTCAAGGAGGACAGTAAAGGACAAAGACACTAAGAAATGAGCATGACATATGGCTAGATGTTATAAATGGAGCAACAATGACAATCACATTTAGTGCAGCTTCTGAAAATTAAGCTGAAGGGGTCGTAGGGGTATGGGAGGCAGCCAGCCAGGCCGAGCCTCAGGAGATAAACACTCAGGAATGGCCTGTGTTTCCCAGGTCAGCCCTTCTATGCCACTGGCACCACCACTCTCCCAGACACCTGGATCCAAAAGACCAGTAAGTTCTGACTTTTCACCCCTATCCAGCCGCTTCCCAAGTGCTGGCCATTCTATCTCTTATGGTCTCTCTATGCCTCTGTTTGTTCTCTCCTCCCTTTCCCAGTGCCATGCCCTTCTTCACCGCCACACCCCAGTTACTCCTCTTTACCTCCAGGCCTGCTGACTGCAACAGGCTCCTAAGAAGGCTTCTGATTCCAGGATAAGCAACAAGATTTTGAAACCAAAAAAACCTGTTTTGATGCCAACACGCACTAATTAAGGTTCATTTGCATCAAAGAATCATTTAATCTCTGCAAATCTTTTAATCCCTCCATCAATGGCATATTTTTTATTTTTCCTATTTTGCAGAGGCACTGTGAAGGTGAAATGAGACGATGGCTATAAAAAGCCCTTGGTCAGACACAAGACGCTGTGCAAATCATGACAATGTTTCACATTATCAGCATCTATCTGATACTCTGAAGCACAGGTCTGAACATGGCACTCTCTGTAGAACTGTTCAATGATTCCCCAATGACTGTAGAATGAAGTCCAAGTTCTTTGCTAAGATTCTTCACAATCCAGTTCCAACTACTTTTCCAGACCCACTTCTTCTCACACAGCCAAATCAACCATCAAGAGTCAGCTCAATTTTGTTAAAAATTAATTAATTAATTAATTTGAAAAAGAGTCAGCTCAAAAGGGACCTCTTCTGAAAGCCAACTCTGATCTCCCCCAATTAGAAATAACAATCTTTTTTCTCAAGTGCTGGGGCCCTTAACAAGAACTTTCTCCCAAGGACATTTATTTGTCACTTTCTACTTTAGACTGTATCTATTTATAGCTAGCACTTATTAAGCTCTGACTACATATCTAAGTTCTATAGTAAACTCACATCTATTTCTTCTAATTAAAATAGCAACTCACAAATAGCAATGGAATTAATACTATTTAGATGAGAAAAAAAATGCTATGAAGTCGAAAGCAGGAAATTTAAATACAGGACAAATTTCAAAGTTTTCCCCATGATACCTGCTGCCTTCAATGGCTTTATTCATGGCCCTTGACTTAAACCCCAAGGAACTTATAAATTCCTTGTTAGTGAATTCAGTCTGATTTATCTTTGGTATCCCTCACAGACCTAGCACAGTATGCACAGAAGAGGCTCAATGCTTATAGAACATATATGTGATCACAGCCAAGTTGACCTCTGCAGGCCTCAATCATTAAGCTATAAAGTTGAGAGTATCAAATAAGAGGTCACATAATGATTAAAGATCAACTGATTTATAAATGTTTGCTAAGCACTTCTTATGTGCCAGCACCTCACTGATCCTCATACAAAGCCTATGAGAAGTACTACCCCTTAAGCCCCTTTTATACCTGAAAAACAAAAACAAAAACTAAGGCACAATTAACTCATACCCAAGGATAACAAAGCTTTTAAGTGGATGATGAAACTTGAACCCAAGCAGATGGGTTTGAGAACCACTGTTCTCAACCAATATGGAATAATGTCTCTGCACAGATTGGGAACCCAAGAAAATCAGCTGGAAAAAACATTAGAAATGATAACAGACTTTCAGAATGCGGTTTTTAACAGAATTACTATGTAAAAATAGTATTATATATATTATGTATACTAATTGGTTTCATCTAATCGATCATCAACTAATGGGATAAAAGATCCCAGACAAAATGGGGTGGGGGGGAAGCCAACTAAAATACCTAGAAATAAATTTAAGAAATGTGCAGAATATGTGCACATACCATAAGAAGGCCATTTTTAAAAGTCTTTAATAAATGGAGAAAAATATCATTTTCCCAGCTGGAAAGACTCACTAGTGCGAGAGAAGATAGAGGTCTCTTTCTCCAAAATGAATCTCTATAGTTACTATAAGGTCAATTCAATTTCAACAAATGGGCACTTTCATATAGATTGGTGCAACCTTTAGAGGAAAACTTGGGACAATATCTATAAAAATTTTATATGCGCATCCCCGTTGACAGAGAAATTCTACTTGTAGTTATCTACCCTGCAGAAATGCAAACACATGCTACCAAAGATAGACAAGGAATGTTCAGGGCAGTTTTGTTTGTCATAGTAAGAAAGAGAAAGAGGGGGAGGGGTGGAAAGGGGTATAAGAAGGAACGATGAACTTCAGAGAAAGAAAATGCCTGGCAACAAGGAACAGGTGTTTAGATAATTACACAAGGGGATAATGTGGAGACATTAAAAGAAAAAGGAAGGTTTAAATATACTGACATTAAAAGAGTCTTAGCTAGGTCTCTGCTATAGACTGAATGTGTTTCTCAAAATTCATATATTAAAATCCCAATCACAAATGTGATGGTATTCAGAGACGGAGTCTTTGGGAGGTAATTAGGTCAAATGCATTATTTTGTTTGTTTGGGTGGAGTGAGGAGAGGTTGGTTAACTATCAGACTATTGTAAAGATCATTTGGAATCAGTACTAATACAAACTGCCAGGAAATGCTCACTTTGGTGGTACATATACTAAAACTGGAAGGATATATTGAAAATTAGCATGGCCCCTCTGCGATGATGACATCAAGTTTACGTAGTGCTCCATAAGTTTTTACTGTGATGGTGGTTACATTTGACAAAATTCATCAAAATGTACATTTAAATCATGCATATTGTTGCATGTAAACTATACCTCAATAAAATGGTTTTTTTTTTTAAAAGCCAGGAAAATGATACTGGGTAATAAGAGAGAATCTGCCTAACTAGATATTAAACCTATTATAAACTTCGGTAATTAAAATTTGGTGCACTGGCACCAAAATACATTGATAAATAGATGCAAACATTCACAAATTGATACAAGTATATAATAATTTAAACCTACCGAAATTGTAGCAATTTAATTCAGGGGTAAAAAATAGACTTAATAGCTATGTAGCAACTAGCTAACTATTAAGGAAAAGTAAATTAGCTCTCTACTTTACAACTTAAACCAGAATAAATTCCACATTAATTAAAAATTAAATGACAGTTTAAAAATGCCCAAAGAAAATACAGAAGAATATTTTATAAACTTGGGTTATGAAGGCCTTTTTCAGCAAGATTCTTGAGCAGAAACCATAAAGAAAAGGTAGAATAGATTTGACTACATAAAGTTAAACTTATATAGGCAAAGATGAAAAACTGAGAACATTAAGCAAACTGGGAAACACTGTACAACGTATATGACAGAATTACTACTTTATCATGTAATATATAAAGAGTGCTTAAAAATCAGGAACAGACAAACTCTAATTGAAAAAAGAGCAACAGAATTAATAGTCAATTCATCCACACAAATGCAAAAGACCAATACACTGAGGAAAGTGCTGATTTCCCCTGGGTAATCTGACATGCAAATTAAAACAAGATACTATTTTTGTCTGTGTTATTGTGTATGCGGTGAAAAATTTGAGATATCCAGAAAAATCTCAACAATCGAGAAGATGAGACTTTATCTTTATTCTCTCCTTTACACTTTTCTGTTTCCTTAATGTTTCGTAATAAACTTTTCTTTTCAGAAATTCTATTAACTTTAATAGTGTTTGGTGTTAGACACGGTTTTCTCTCACCTCCCAAAGTACCTGGTGCAGTGCACTCTAGAAATGCACCCCTAAAAAAGCTATTCCCCCATACAAGGTTTAGTTCTCTTGGGGAAATGCACGCGCGAGCACGCACATACACCTCCGGGTTTTGTTAATGGTCCGCATAGTGATATCACTGCAGCCGCCCTGCGGGTCCCCCAGGGGAGAGGATGGGATGAGCAGGGAATGCCTGCGTCTCACCCACCCTGCGGAAACTCTCGCCCCCGAACTCCGCGGTCGCAGTACGACACAGGGGGCACAGCCAGGAAGAATGCGAGACAAGCCGGCCTGGTCCTGACTATCCCTGGTGGAAAAGGAATGGGAGTGGAAGACCAGAATCCTGGATCTACAGTCTGCCGCTGACCTTGGGCAGTCCCCGCCGTGCTCCGGCCTCAGTTTCCCCACCAATAGGCGGGGGCTAACGGTCTCGATCGCCGCTCTGGCTCCCTTCGGCTGGCCTTTCCCGGAGCTGGAAGGACGCCTTCCTCTTCCCGGTCGCCCTTTCTCAGACCCGGCCTGCGAGGTCGCCCGCAGAAATCCATCACTGCAGCAGCGCGTTATAGGCGTGCCCGGCTGGCGGGAGGGGTGGACGCGCGGCGGTTTCTCGCGGCGCGCGGGCGGCCATTTGGCAATGCGCCCTGGGGCTGTTCGGCCCGACCAAGCCGGACAGGAACGGGGGTCTTACCTGGATTCCCACGTGCCGGGCTCGCGCCTTCCTGTCTTCCTCGCGGCGCAGCCAAAGCGGGCGAATGGTGGGGAAGGCGGCCTCGCCGCGACACCCTCATCCCTATGCTAACGCCGACCCCGTCCGTGCCCGGGGGCGCCCTTCTGGGGTCCCCGAAGTCTTCCGGCAGGACGTGGCCAGCACCACCGGCTGGGCCACAGCGAAGCCTGCCTGCCCAGAGTGCACGACAGGGGGCGCAGGCGCTCCCTGGCTGCGCCAGCCTCCGCAGCTGCTCTCCCCGTGCAAGCTGCGGGGCCACCCCTAATCCAGATCCCCTAGATCTGATGTCTCCCCGGGGTGGGCTCTCCGAACACGACGTCAAAGGGGCTGGGCAGATTGTGCGCAAGGGAAACCTACCTGGTGGGGGCGATCAGCTGTGTCCCCTGCGTACGCCGAGGGCCGTCTCTGGTGTCGCCTAGGCTGGCTGGTTCGCCTCCATGGAGGAGCCATTGCTGAACCCTGAAACCCTGGAGAAGCCGGCGCGGCGCGGTTGTGTGCGCACCGAAGCCTCACCTCCGGCGCGGGGTCCCCTCGCTCCCGCAAGCCATGTGACCTGCGAGCTGCGGAGCGACCGCAGCCCCCAAAGCCAGCTTGGGAAACAAGGATGGCAAAAGGCGCCAACTGATGGGCGGAGAGGGAAATGCTGGAAGGATTGGGTCTCTGCGCTGTTCACATCCCCAGCTGACTGTTAAACGTATTCTCTACTGAAGGGATTTGCTTTTGCCAGTAATAAAAATAATAAGGGCCACCACTTCCACCCCCAACTCCCACCGTACCCAGCGTTATACCAAGAGCCTTATGAACATTCCTCTAGCTCTCATTTCACTCTTGTGCATTAGAGATTACCATCCCTGGTTTGCAAATGACGAAGGATTTAAGAAGATAATTTGCCAAGTGCAGCCCTTATTCCAAAAGCCAGAAATGTAAACACTTATTAAAAAGCAGATTTGGTCTAACCAGATCATCTAGCCAGGCATGAGATTTAGCCCTATGTCTCTTTCCACTTACCTGTCAGTCTCTGCCAGGGCTTTGATAGTTCATTTGAATCTGAAGCAGTCCTCACCCTCCACCTTTCATTTTGACATATAGATAATATCATACCTGTCTTACATATGAAAAAAAAAAAAAGAATAAGAATAAGGTTTGGCCAAAGGAACAATCTTGTTCAAGTGACAGCTGGTCAGTCTAGTCTACTAGTTGGCAATGGAGTGGTTATCTGTTAGGCACTGTGTAATATCCAGAATTCAAATTATTTTAGTACTCACAACAATCTTAAAAGGAAACTACTATTATTATTCCAAGTTAAGAAAACCGAGGCCCAGAGGGGTTATAAATTTACATAAGGTTACATAGCTAGTAAGTGGCAGAGTTCAGATTCAAATCTATAGAGAGAGAGTCTACAGAGGCTTCACCTCTCTCCAAAGCAGTTGTTTTTTCCTCACACTGTGCTACTTCCTGCTCCTTCTATTGCTTCTGGATTTTGCTAGAGATTAATAGAGGGTCTAAACTGTATCCAGAGGCTCAGGGCATTATAACAACATCAAGCCCAGGCACTTAGATTATAAAAAAAGAAAAAAACAACTGTCACGGCTTACACTACAGATTTTTTCATGTCCTTACAGCATGATCTTATGGCTTTCTGGTGTTAAACAACAGAATTCAGCCCAGTTAATTTGGAGATCTAACTGGCTTTGAAGGATTCATAAATCAGACAGCATCTCATCTAGCAAGCAGATAGATACTCCAAGGGGTTGTACATCTTCCTTTGGCGTAGGGGCTCTGGAGAGGGTGAATATGACAGATTACCCTATTGGTGCTTGACCAGAAAATTCCAGACTAGTTGATTAAAATTATATTCCTGGGAGAGTTTGAAACTGAAATTAAATCAGGTATTAAATCTAGGTTTGGTATCTTCAGCTTTAGCACAAATGAAGCCACTTTGGGCCTGTGGTTCTCTCTTCAACACTAGCAAGTTAGCTACAAACAAGTTTATGCAATGAAATGGAATGTAAGTTTCCAGTAACAATTCACAATATAAAATAACATACTTGCTCATTCATGTTTTATAAACTAAGCTGTCAGTCACCACTGACAGAAAGTCTCCCTGTTTGGGAAAAGTTTGTTTCTCACTCACTAAAATGTTCATATTAAGTAAAGCTCTCTGAATTTTCTCTTGGCAGAGGCAATAGAAGACACTATATGGTTAGTGTAAGCTATTTTTGAGGTTTCAGTTTTGCGTTGAGAGGTTTGGTATTCAGCCTCGCAACTGCCATGGGCAATATCCTTCTCAGGACTCACCTCTGACTTCTCCTGAAGATATTAAATTAATTAAACAGGGAGGCCACTGGACCAATGTAGCTCTAATGCCACAGTAGTCTAACTTGAGCAACCCAACATCTAAGCCTGTAAATGCCTCAAGCTTATGAAATCAAACCACTAAGGGCAACCAATCGCAGACAGGCAAGTAGGCTTTAAGCTATAGTCAATCAAGTAATTTCTTTCCTTTGCTTCTGCCTTTTCTCTATAAAATCTGTCTACAAGCTCCTTTTGGTAGAATATTGCTAACCACTTTCAGTTTGGTGCTTCCTAATTAGAATAGATTTTTGCTGAAATGAACTCTTAAAAATTTTAATATACCTCAGTTTCTTTTAACAATGCTTGAGAAATAAGGACTTCCCAGACATACAAAACTTGAGAGAATTCTCCACTAGGAGGCCTGCACTACAGGAAATACTGAAAGGGGTCACCTCACCTAAAACAAAATGACAAAAAAATATATAATTAAGAGTAAGGTGACTAGCAGGCTGACAGAAGCAGAGGAGTATAACCCTTATTAGGAAGAGGGCATTATAAGCTTCAAAATAAGAAGATAATAATAATGATATTATTATTAAGATAATAATGAACATTCAGCATACATAGGGACAAATTGAGACAACAATGATTGAAAAGGGGAGGATTCAAAGATCCAAATTCGCAAAGGAGAATGGAATTAAGGCAAGCGCAGACAAGAGACGACTGTATATCCTTTACATATTCATAATGGTAACCACACGCCAAAGATTCAGAACTGAAGTGTATAACATAAAACAAGAAGAACCAGAGGGAAAAACCACAAAAGCCAACCAAAATAAAGAAAACAGAAATACAAGGACAAGGAAGCAATGTAAACACTGAGCTGCCAGAAAGTAAAAGATAAAATGGTTGTCAGAAGACCTCATATTTCAATAATCGCCTCAAATGTAAATGGACTGAACTCACCAATAAAAAGGCACAGAGCTGCAGATTGGATCAAAAAACAAAACCCAACCATATGATGCCTCCAGGAGACACATCTCAGCTCCAAAGACAAATATAAACTCAAAGTGAAAGGGTGGAGAATGATATTTCAAGCAAATGGCATTCAGAGAAAAATGGGAGTAGCGGTACTAATATCGAATGAAATAGACTTAAAAATAAAAAAAGGTAAAGTAAGCTACTGAAGGACACTTCATAATGATAAAGGGATTCATGCACCAAGAAGACATAACACTTATTAATATCTATGCTCCCAATCAGAGAGCCCCAAAATATATAAAGCAATTACTAACAAAACTAAAGAGAGAAACAAAGCAAAACGCTATCGTAGTAGGGGACTAAATACCCCACTGTCAGATATGGACAGATCATCCAAACAGAAAATCAATAAGGAAATAACATCCTTAAATGACACATTAGACCAACTGGACATAATTGACATTTATAGAGCCTTTCATCCCAAAACAGCTGCTTATACATTCTTCTCTAGTGCACATAGAACATTCTCAAGGATTTTTTTTTTTGTACATTAAAGTATTTACTTAGTGAAACAATTATTAGCAGTGTAACAAGCTGAAAAATACAGCAATTTGGTACAAGACTGAGGTAACAAAATACTTCACCAAATATCTAAAAAATCGGAGGGGTGGGGGACACAGAGATAGCCTCAACAAATATGAGGGTTGAAATCATACCAGCCATATTCTCTGATCATAATGCTTTGAAACTAAAGATCAACTGTAAAAAGAAAGTGGAAAGAACCAAAATACATGGAGTATAAACTACATACTACTGAAGAATAACTGGTCAGAGAAGAAATAAAAAGAGAGGTCAAGAAATACATAGAAACAAATGAATGATAGTACAACATATCAAAGGTTTTGGGACAGGGCAAAAGCAGTCATAAGAGGAAAGTTTATATCATTACAGGCTTATCTGCAAAACCAAGAACGAACTCAAATAAATAACCTACTGCTTCATCTTAACTAGAAAAGGAAGAATAAATGAAGCCTAAAGTCAGCAGAAGGAAAGAAATCACCAAAATTAGAGCAGAAATAAATTAAATTGAAAACAAACTAGCAAAAAAAAGATGGAAAAAATAAATGCAACAAAGAGCTGGTTCTTCAAGAAGATTAATAAAATTGACAAACTCCTGAGAAGACTAACTAAAGAAAAAAGAGAAAGGACACAAATAAAATCAGGGATGAAACGGGAAATTACGATAGACACCGCAGAAATAAAAAGGATCATACAAGAATATTGTGAAAAAGCATATAACACAAATTTAATAACCTAGAAGAAATGGAACAGTACTTAGAAAAATACAATCTTCCTAGACTGAATCAAGAAAAACTGGAAAATCTAAATAGACTGATCAGCAGTATGGAAATTGAAACAATCATCAAAAACCTACCAAAAAGTGAAAGTCCAAGACCAGATGGCTTCACCAGTGAATTCTACCAAACATTCAAAGAAGATTTAATACCTATTCTCCTCAAATTCTTCCAAAAATTTGAAGAGGAGGCAATACTTTCCAACTCATTTTATGAGGCCAATATTACTCTGATACCAAAACCTGGTAAAAATAACACAAAAAAACTACGGACCAATATCTCTCATGAACACAGATGCAAAAATCCTAAATAAGATACTAGCTAACCAAATACAGCAACATATTAAAAAGATTATACATCACGATCAAGTGAGCTTCATTCCAGAGGCACAGGGATAGTTTGACATATGCAAATCGATTAATGTGATACATCACATAAACAAATTAAAAAATAAGAATCATTTGATCATATCAATAGATGCAGAAAAAGCCTTCGACAAGGTACAGCACTCATTTATGATCAAAACACTTAACAAAATCATTATAGAAGGAAAGTACTTTAACATAATAAAGGCCATCTGTGACAAGCCCTCAGCCAACATTATACTTAATGGTGAAAAACTAAAAACCTTCCCTCTAACATCAGGAACAAGGCAAGGCTGTCCACTATTGCCACTCTTATTCAATATAACATTAGAGGTCCTAGCGAGAGCAATCAGGCAAGAGAAAAATATAAAAGGCATCCAAATAGGAAACAAAGAAGTCAAACCGTCACAATTTGCGGATGACATGATTCTCTATATAGAAAACTATAAAGACTCCTAGAACACTACTAGAAACAATAAGCAAATACAGTAAAGTTTCTGAATAGAAAATCAATGTTCAAAAATCTATAACGTTCTTATACTCTAATAACGCAGTGTCAGAAAAAGAAGTGAAAAACATAATTCCTTTCACAATTGCAACAGCAGAACTCTCTTGATTGAAAGTAGCAGAAGTTCTCTTGAACTAGTTAAAGCAATTAAATAAAAGCAAATTGCCAAAGCTATCCTGAGAAAAAAGAATGAGGCTGGAGACATCACTCTTCCTGACTTCAAATTATACTACAAAGCAACAGTAATCAAAATGGCATGGTCTTGGCAGAAAAACAGACACATGGACCAGTGGAACAGAATCGAGGGTCCAGAAGTAAACCCATATTTATATGGGCAAATAATTTTTGAAAAAAAAGCCAAAAACATACAGTGGAGAAAGGAAAGCCTCTTCAATAAATGGTTCTGGGAAAACTAGAAAGCCACCTGCAAAAGAATGAAACTAGACTGTTGTCTATCACCACATACCAACATTAACTCAAAATGGATTAAGGACTTGAATAGAAGACCTGAAACAATAAAATGCATAGAAGAAAACATAGGAGCTAAACTCAAGTACCTTGGACTTAAAGAGGATTTTATGAATTTGACCTTAAAGGCAAAGGAAGTAAAAGCAAAAATAAATGAATGGAGCTACATCAAACTAAAAGGCTTCTGCTCAGCAAAAGAAACTGTCAACAAGGTAAAGGGACACCCATCTGAATGGGAAAACATATTTGCAAGCAACACCTCCAATAAGGGCCTAATATCCAGAATATACGAAGAACTCACAAGACTCAATAACAACAAAGAAAACAAATGATCCAATCAAAAAAAGGGCAGAGGACCTGAACAGACACTTCTCCCTAGGAGACATACAAATGGCCAACAAATATATGAAAAGATGCTCAATATAGCTAGCTATTATGGGAATGCAAATCAAAACCACAACGAGATACCATCTCACACCTGTTAGAATAGCTATAATGAACAGGATAAGTAATAACGAATGTTGGAGAGGATGTGGAGAGATAGAAACCTTCATACACTACTGGTGGGACTGCAAATTGGTAAAGTCACTATGGAAAACAGTATGGAGGTTCCTCAAAAAACTAAGAATTGATCTACCACATGATCCAGCAATCCTTCTACTGGGTATTTACCCTAAAGACTTGAAAACTCTTATCTAAAAAGATATTTGCACATCGATGTTCATAGCAGCATTATTCACAGTGGCCAGGACATGGAAGCAACCAAAGTATCTTCTGATAGATGATTGGGTAAAGAAGCTGTGGTACATATATACGATGGAAATATCACTCAGCCATAAGAAGAGATGAAATACTGCCATTTGCAACAACATGGATGGACCTTGAAATCACCATACTAAGTGAAATAAGCCAGACAGAAAAGGTTGAAAATCACGTGATATCACTTATATGTGGGATATAAATCTAAAAGGAACCAATGAACAGGACAAACAGAGACTCATAGACATGGACAATAGACTAGTGGTTACTAGAGGGGAGGGAGGAGGGGGAAAATTTTTTTAAAAATTAAAAAAAAAAAAGCTTAAGTTAGACTCTATGCACCTTCTCTTTTGTAAGACTGAGAGGATGTCTTTTAACAATGGCAATAACACCCTCTCTTTAAATAACTAGGTTTATGCTTGCTACTTAGTTTACATATTAAACTCATTTCATGCTTATTTATATGTAAATAGTTGATAAATAAAATATTTGACTTAGGAAATGCAGTGAATGGGAGATGAAGAAGTGGAGACTGAGAGTGGAGACAACTTGTGTATGTTCTGAACTGGTAGCAATATTGGTTTTAAATGTTTTTAAATTTCTTATAAAAATGGATGTTACACATATTACTGTAACCTGATTACCTCTTCGGAAAACATTGTAAGCTTATTTCATGTTAACAAATATAGCTCTCTATAACAGTGTTACTGATTTATAGAATTCTATATTATAGACATACCATAACACATTTAGGTTGATTTTAAAATTGTAAATAAAGCTATCATAAATATTTTTCTATAGTCAAATTTCAACAATTATTTGATTTTATTTTCTTTAGAATACATAATTACAGTTATGTATTTTAATTGCTGGATCATCAGTTATGACTTATATTTTAAACTTCTAGTACAAATCGACGGAGTGATTGGCACTCATTTTAAAAGTAGGACAGCTTTCACAAGAATAAAATACAAAACAAGATGTTCAGTACTTCAGATATTTTAGCATTCAGCAAGCTAAAACCATACATCTCTTTGCTATTATTCTAAATGTTAAGGTCACATTTCAAACAAGCTGACATAATTAGGTTTGGTCATCACTCAGTTCTAAGTGTCCACATACATAATTATTAATAAAAATAAGCACAAGTGAAAAAAGAGAAACTGTATGGTCTTAGAGGGAACAGGCCTTCAAGGTTAATTGACCATTTGAAATGTCAATGGTGTCAAAATATGCTCCATGGCTTAAACATGTTCAAGAATAGTATCTTTATCACTACACTTTTGAAATGCCTATTACTCTGGCATCCAGTTACTTTTAAGGCTTTATTCAATTTCAGGCTACAAATGAATCCAGCTTCTAGGCTGGTGCATAAATTGTAATTGAGATTTTAGTTCAATAAGTAAGGCAGAATGACTTAATCCATTATGAAGTATAAATGTTATCCCACCTGATCCAAATAAGATCATGTATCTCCTGCTTTATAAATGTCTTCAACAGAAAATAACACCAATGTCCTGCAGTCAAGATCCAGCAAGCCTCAGATGTGAATGAACTACTTGTGAGAGGTAACACATCAACAGATTCACACTAGTCAGTATGAGAACGTGCAAGGTCAAAGTGCTTCCAGAGATCCTGAGAGCAAGAGAAAAGAGTTGGCTGAGTGCCAGAAGTATCTTGGAGCAGATGGGGTGGGGGCGGGGCCCAGCTGTGAGGACTTTATAAGAGCTGGGATGCTGGAGGCAGTCAAAGCTGATTTCACGCCTCTGGAGGTAACTGTAACTGTGTTGTCAGCCTCGTTCTTCCTCAGAGGTGAGGAAGGGGTGCCGATAGGGCAAGATTCTAAACACTCATGGCTTCCCAGACATATACTACTGCTACCTGACCTCCTTTTAACTGGATCTGGCCACATGCCTCAGGCACCAGAAATTCATATCTGAATGTATCTGAATGAACGTGAGTCACATCTTAATGCATGCAATTTGTTCAGTCAATAAATGTTTAAATTGATATACTCTGTCAGTTATATTGATATCAATTCTCCTTCATTGATATCAGACTAATTTAAAAGCTAGGGAATGAAAAAGGCTAGATATAAGTAATAATCATGAACCACACAAGACAGTATATATACAATTAAGTAATAAATAGTATTTTCAAACTTAAATTTTATGAAGATCCCGCTCTAAGGGAAAACAAATTTCTCATTGACCACCTAGTGCTTACTTAAATTATTTTTATTATAATGTTGGTTAAAAAATGTATAAACATAATCTTGGTATAAAAGCCTAATGCTTACATAACTCTACAAATCAAAACATATTTACAAATTAAATGTAAATAAAGCCAAATAAGCTTTACGTGAACAGAATTTGATGTGACACTTGTTGTTTTGCTGAAATTAATTCCCTCCTTGCAATGTGAATATAGCAAGATGTAGATTCTTTGGCTTTCAGAGAGCCATCTTGTTACCCTTAACTGTTCATTGGGGAAGAATCCTGAACTTTATCTACATGGATTCTCTTGAGACTCCTATAAACTCCAAAGTTTAGAGAGGGTGTGCCTGGAACCCTAATTGCCCCCAATTTTTGCTCTGAGGACTTGAACCGAATAAGTACAATTACCCTGGGCTGGGAGAATGAGGCTGGGATCATGATTATTGCATTAAAATTTGTGTGTGTGTGTGTGTGAGAATATTTAAATTCTAGTCTCTTAGCAAATTTCAATTATATAATAGTTTTTTTTTTAATGAAAATGAGATCATACTATTTATACCATCATCGTGTTTCATTTTAACACCAAAAATTTAGATACATTTTTCATTGTGAAGCTGTGCCATTGTTTAGCAAGCACTTCTTGATAGGTACCATTAATATTAAAAGAATATATCTAATTCTGATTGTTTTGATTCCAGTTTTACCAAGTAGCCTTCAGTTATCTATAAATGTGGCTTCATGAACACACCAGCTACAAGGAGAGAAATTAATGACCAGAGAATATAAGTGTCTGGTCTTACTGAAATAATTCATAAATGGTTTTTAGGTATTTTGGTTAAAACATTGTATATAAGTTTGGGTAATGAGTGTTTTCTTTAGTCCTTAATTACCTGTGGGGGTTTTGAGAGTTTGTCCCAAGGTAGGAAATAGGTGACTTCACCTGCATAACACCACATGGAGAGTTATTTTTATGCTAACCAGCCAGCCTTCCCTAGGACATGCCTCCTTCTTGCATTGTATTTCAAGTTTTAACACTACTTTCATTGTCAGAGTTGATGGGTTTGAGCAACAAGAGCTGGGACATTTTCTAGACACATAGACTTGAATTGGAACTTAAAAGACAGATATGATTTAGATGGATGACTTAGATGGCTCATGGTGGTTAATAAACAAGGCTAATATGACACAAACAAATTAAGCTGTCAGTTTCTGAAAGACAATATATAATATGGTGGTTGGCATAAACTGAACATATTCAGTGGGAAAATACATGTGCTGAGAAAAGAATACATGAGGTAAGGAGTCTTTGGTGCCATCGTTCTCTTCAAGACATAATGAGATGAAAAAACGGGTAGAAGTGGTATACATATTGGAAAGTACATAAGAAAACCATCATTATTTGTAGATGATATGATTGTTCTCTAACCACACCCCCAAAAAAAGAATCCAAGAGAATCATCAAGAGAGTTTCATAGGATCATAAATCAAATGCAAAAAAATATATGACTGTCCTATACAGCAGGAGTCCCCAACCCCTGGGCCGCAGACTGATAGCAGTACCAGTCTGTGGCCTGTTAGGAACTGGGTTGCATAGCAGAAGGTGAGCAGTGGGCCAGCAAGCAAAGCTTCATCTGCATTTGCAGCCGCTTCCTAGCATCACCGTCTCAGCTCCACCTCAGATCATCGGACATTAGATTCTCGTAGGAGCACCAGTCCCTGGTACCAAAAGATTGGGGACCGCTGCTATATAGCACTTATTGGAAAATAATTTAAAGTCTATTCTTAATAAAACCAAAGTCAATGGACTATCTAGATATAAACTTGGTAAGTAACATGAAGGACTTATAACAAGAAAACCATGAAACTTTATGGAAACAGAAAGGAAGGCTTAAGAAAATGGAGTGGTATGATGTATTTCTGGTTGGGAAGACTAAATATTAGAAATTTACATTCTCTCCTAAATTATTCTATCAATGTAATGCACGATATCAAAATCTCAATGAAATTTTGTTTGTAAAGTTTACATATTGGTTTGATTCTCTGTTCTTGCCATAGGCCCCATCTCTCAATGCCATCACATTGGGGATCACATATGAGTTTTTGGAGGACACAATTCAATCCATAGCAATGGATTATTGAAGTGTAAGAAAGTGGGCTCTTCTTCTTTTCTCCTCTCTGAAGAGTAAAAACAGAGACCATAACTTACAATAATCATTTTACAAAACATCATCTAAAGGGATCAAGGAATTGCCTGTGTTCTGGGAGTAGGACCACCTTTCAGCAAGATTTCACACCTTCATTTGCAGAAGCCAAGAGGGAAACCCAGACCTCTGTGTCTCTTAACAAGACTTCAGAGCAACATTCTTTCAACTCTCATGGCTTAGGACTTCCAGTACTGGTTATCCCCATCCTTTGATCATCCAGTGGGTACTGTGATGTGCTGTCAATATCTTTCCCCACAACCTTTTAAAACTGAGGAACTCATTTTCCCCAGATGCTGCAAATGTTGGATGTTGACAGTGCTCGACTGAGTTCCCCTCCAGAGTTTGCCTTTGGCTGAAGAAAGCCACCTCACTCAATGTCCTGTCCCCTTCCCTATGTCACCAGGTATCCACAAACAAAGACCAAATTGATGCAGGGGTATAAAAGCCTGACCTCCTTGCCACAATTCAGGGCAACTCTGAAAGGCTGTCCCAGTTCTAGAGCTACCTATGTCATCAGTGGAGGCCTTTGTTGTGACAACACAATCACACTCTCCTTTAGCCCAATCCCACTTCTTCCACTCCCCTATCAGTATTAAACCTCTTGTGTGCAAGTCTCCATCTCAGAGTCTCTTTCCTGAAAACTCCAACAAAGAACAGTCTCTTATTCCTATTTGGTTTTCCCTGGGTCCTTTAAGGACCCTTCCTCCACCTCTCTGCATTATTTGAAATGCTTTCTAAGTGCTTTCTGGGATTTCAGATCAGTTTGCAAAAATCTTTATATAAAGGTTTGAGATGGACAATTTTCTTTCCTAAATGTTAGTTATTTCTAGTATACTCTCATGAGTAGAGGTCTCTAATAAGTACCCTACCCTGATAGTCCCTGGTCTTTGTCTCCTGTCCTTCTTGCCCTTCAAGGCCGTGAAAACCTAAGTTCACATTTACCCAGTTTGACAAATGCTTATAAGCTGAAATCCAGTTTTAGTCCTCAGATGGTTTTCTGAAGAATGGTCATGCTATGTTGCTGGAAATGAAAATTCCAAATCTTACCTTTGTAATTATGCTTCATACCCCCAACCCAATGCCCAATGCAAACATTTCAGTAATGCTGTTTCTTCTCCTCCAAGGCCAGGTAGATTGCCAATTACCCAATAATAGCAATATGAAATGGTCGATCTACCCAGCGAGAATTCACAAAGACAGCATGGCTTCTGCTTTCCAGATTCTCATCCTCTAAGGAGTGAGTTATAGCCAGCACAACACACAGTGAAAATCAAAATTATAAAAATATTAGTAACCTAAACATAGGCTGTCACTTGGCACAAATACATTAAAAGACCAGTTCTATGACTGTAACATACCTACAGTGCAGCTTTTAAGGGAGTATTAAATGAAATGGGACTTCTCTGACAACCTATGACTATATCAGCTCTCATTCTTCCATAAAACCTGCTGGGACTCCTTGTCCTTACTCTCAGAGGATAAAAGGCCTGGCTTTGGCTCCCTAGACTAAGCCACGACCATGGTTCTCAGAAATCACAAAGTAAGAAGGGTGGGCATGACATAGCATAGCAGACCAAGTGTTCTGGAAAGATGGTAGGGATGTAGAAAAGGAGAGAAATGCATCAATGGTGAATGGCTATAAGGTGGGGAAGGTTGAGGACAAGAGGAGGAGGTTAGTTTCTGTAGAACACTCGTAGGCAGAGCTGGATATCATCACTTAGAGTGGTGTTCATCAAAGATGCCCAGATAGGGGCACAGTTACAGAAATAAGAACTTGAATTTCCAGAGAGCTTTCCCCCGGAGATTCTGATTCATTAAGTCTAGAGCAGGGGCCATGGAATCCCTATGTTTTTGTTTAATAAGTGATGTCAACTTGACTAAAATAAGGGACTTCTAGAATTGTGTGTAGCACACAAATAACTCTATGCAGAGGTCATGGGATGTTAGAATGCATGGAGATATAACAACGATCTTACAGCAGGACATTTGCAGCAGCATAGACAAAATGGTAAATAAAAATCTAAAACTATCTTAATTTTGTACTTTATGAGAGCATTAATCCCATTCTAAGTACTTGTGTAAGTTTCTAAGAATGAAGTTGAAGACATGCCCCCAAAATAAATACAGCACTCTGGAACCAACCTTAGTAGAGAAAGTTAGATGAAAACATGTTGCCTGCTGCCACCTTGTGGCTGCTAGTCAGAAGACTGTCTTTCCACAAATTTTCACTAAGTAATTCAGAAAAAATCACTTGAAATCTAAGTCTTTCTCCTTTGATTTTTAAAGGATTATTACTTAATTACAATTTTGTTGAGACATATAATGGAAACTTTCAAAGATAAGTGATATAAAACTTTGAGCCTTGGTTTAGAGAACGCTGTTCTGTCATTTATGAGTGAGGTCAAACTTAATTTTTGAAGGCTATTCTTTTTTCTCTTAAGATGGTGAAAAGGTGATGGCTGGTCAGAAATGAGGAATGTGGTCAATGAGAGAGTTCTCTTCCATCTTCCCCTTTATTTATTCCATTTTCCCAGGTTCCGGGTGAGGCTACCTCTTTGGATCAGGATGGGTTATTGGGAAGGTGTCAGGTGGCTGACTGGGGTTTTTGGAAAATATAGATCTCACCAGTAGCTGGAGAATATAGTTATCTACATGGTGAGAACTGAAAGGTTCTACAAAGATCTATTCTCTTCTCAATATCTTCTCTAGCACTCTGCAGTGTGGGTCGAAGTTAGGGGTGTTCTGAGTTGATCTGGCTCCATTCCCCCAATATTCTCTTAGTTCTGCCCACCTCTCTGTTGGCTTCATCATCAATCTGGGTAGCAAGGAGGCTTCAACAATATCAGGCCTCACACAAAAAATTCAGAAAGTAAGTATACTGCTTCAGCTCTACTATTCAAGAACTTTGATTAAACCGTCCATTGTTAAGGCTAGGACCTCGGCTTGGGGAATGGGACTTACTAATTATATTAAGACAATCCTTGGAGATGGAAATGAAGTCAGCTTTCCCCTAAGGCATGCGGAATGAAGGAAGCTAAATGGATACATTAATAAAATCCTGATTGTGTTCTGTTAAGAGGTGAGAGAGAGGGAATGAATGCCAGGTAGGTAACCAACTATGTTCATTTACTATCAGCAATTGATTTATCACAGTACAATACACAGGTGATGATACTCAAATGAAACTCAACTAATATGAGGAGGTTAACAATGAATAGTGGGGATTACAGCAAACAAAAATAAAAGCGAAAGCATTATTCAGCTCCAGGCAATGTGGCCATGCAACAATTTCAGGCCTCACACAAAAAATTGTATATATATAGTTCCCTGTAAGCCCAGTGTTGCTAGATCTTCAACATTTTCAAGAGAAGTCGATAATCTGGATTTTTACATAAAATATTCTATTTTAAATGTTGGCAACTAGTCAGTTTTTGTTTTTGAACACGAAGGGCAAAAATACTGTCTAAAATAAACAAAGTATGTCTGTTGACCCAATATAGCCCGTGAAACTCTAGTTAACAAACTTTGGGCTGGAAAAACCATTGCTTGCCATTCAGTGGTTCTATTGATACAGGGCTTGCCAAGAATAGAGCAGCCAAAAGAGGGAGATCAGAAAACTAGTGTCATTATTTCATACAATGTGTTTCAGCTCGTGGGTCCCCAAACACAGTTCAGTCTTCCGCTTCACCTAACAAAATGTGAAGTCCATTTGGAGCCAGGCTAGGCAAAGTGTTCTAGTACTGGGAACCATGAACACTTTTCTGTTTATTTTCTTATATATACACCGATAAGGCCCAGTAGGCAGGGGAACCAAAGCCTTCACGTTTTTGGAGATCCAGCGTGGATTAGGTTTCACTTTTTTTTTTTTCAAAGATGCCTAAATTCCATTGTATCTTTTAAAAAAAAGATATAGCAATTATTCTTCCATCTGAGCCCTTATCTGGTGTCATTAGGTTGTTTTACATAGTTCTGCAAGGTAAACAGTTTTTTATTGGTAAGCTATAGTGATTACCTTCCTACCATTAGAACATAGACATTTAGTTTAATTGAATGGGAAATGGCAGTTTGTTGTTGACTAAAAAAAATCAATGCGTAATTAGCTTAAAATAGATTAGTTTTGACATCAGAAACTACTTATTGTTTTGCATCTTTTCCCTGGGCAATTTCTTGTTCCAAAGGAGCACAAATTCAGTAATTTTCAATTGTTTGCACCTTAGACACTCGGACGAAAGAGAAGCTGGGTAGGGTTGGGGGAACGCTTTAAAAAAGAAAAGATATCCAGGCGACCAAACCCCTCCCCCCAAGTGTTTCTAATGCTTAGGCAGGGCTGTATGTATGTATATATATATATATATATATATATATATAGTTCCCTGTAGAAAAGTTTACAATCTTCGAAACCCATCAAATCTCTTGGATTTTCTTCAGAACCCTTCATTTCAGCACGAGGGTCTCCAAATAACATTTTCCCGTGGTATCTGAGGCTAGCTAGTTTTTTACTGCTTGGAGATTGACTGGAACATCAGCCAATCGGCAGTTTGAATGATTCTCGGTAGAACCAATAACAGGCAATAGAATATGACACTTCATCTTAGTAGAAACTAGGTCACAGTAAAATGCCAATAAGCCGAAAAAGTCTTGAGCGTTCTCTCTAGGGTCAGCCAGCCCGGGGTACGTCTTAAGGTCTCAGCCACTCCCCCTACCCCAAAGCGTTGCAGGAGAGACGACGTTACTTCCGGGCGCTCGGCGCCCTCGCGTTGCGTAACTTCCGCCCGGCTGGGTGAAGCTGCTTCCTCTTTTCTTTCCCATTTCTTCTTCCTGGCCGGGTCTCCCGGAAGGTTCGATGGCTCTTGGTTTACGGGTCAGGGGTGAGAGGTGGGAAGACTGTGCGGACCTTGGTGAATAACTGCCCGGAGTTCTGCTCTTTGGCGGCTTGAGTGTGAAGAAGCCAGGTTAGATTTCGGCCAAGGGAGCGATGGTATCGTGCGGAAATCACCACCCTCTCCGACTCCGGGGCCTCATTCTTCCAGTTGACTGTGCGGGGGCTGGGGGTCCTTGTCCTCTTGCGAGTCCTTTGGAGGCTCTTGTGACTTCTTCTGTCTCCATTCTCTAGGCGAGGGCCGACTCAGGTTGCTGCCACCGATACCCCTCCTCCTGGAGCTTTAATCGGAAGCAGAGTAGCGTATAGTCTCGGTGATCGCAGGGCTGCTTCCGAAAGTAGTAAAGTGCTTTAGCATCCTTCCCGCCTCCTTGGAGCTCCAAAACCCTGGGGGACCGGTGGGGCAGACAAAATAATTGTTCACCCCCACTGTACATATGAGGAAACAGAAGTTCTTTGAGAACTCACTCTTTCAAGGCGGCGTGGCTCCCTACAAGGTAGAACTGGAATTCGCACCCAGGTCTAGCTTCACTAGAGTTGCAGAAAATCATGGGGAGAGCGTTTGGAAATAGGGAAGGAACTGCAAATCTATAAAGGAGAGCTGGCATTTCTGAGTGCGTACTTCATGTCAGGCATAAACCTAAGTTCTTTCCATACTTATTGATTACTTATAAGGAGCATAGGAAGCGTATATTATTGTTCTTTCTAGTTTAGGAAATACTCGGAGATAACAAATGACTTGTCCAATATTTATGACTTAGCAGACATCTCCCAGATGTCTTTTCAGCTCTGTGATTCTTCCAACACAGTAGAATTTACTTATGATTAAACTGCATTTTTTCTGATTTTAGCACTTAAGAAAGGGAGATTTGTGAAATTGTCTTGGTCTCTTCATCCTTTGCCCGTTTTCTTATTTCTTATCAGCATCCTATTTAGAAATTTGTAATCATGTAAATTCAGCCCTGACTATTACTCCACAACTTACTTCTTTCTTTCAAAGAGGAATTTGGGGATCGGGTTGCTTGGTGTGGAATTAATGGATCCAGGTTAAAAAGCTAGCCAGAAGAATTGCTAATTTTTACATTACAGGTGGTCCTTCTTTATTGTTGTTCTCCTTGCATATCTTGCCTAAGTCTCTTGTCTTTTTTTCCCTGCAGGAAAAGGGCTATCTTCTTGTGCCAAGATGTCAGGAATTGGAAATAAAAGAGCAGCTGGAGATCCTGGCACATCTGTGCCTCCAGAGAAGAAGACAGCTGTTGAGGATTCAGGGACCACAGTGGAGACAATTAAGCTGGGGGGTGTCTCTTCAACGGTATGTGGAAACAGTGCTATGAGAGTGTGCTTTTCTTCTGTCAGTTGCAACCTGAAAGTAAGAATTTATGGAAGCCTTCTGGAGTAAGGGGAGTTGGTTTGAAAAGAGAGTGATAAAACAGCCCAAAGTAGGTAAAGTGATGTAGTGGTCACTTCTGAAGAAGAAATATATTGACATTTGAACTACATTCATTTTTCATTCACTGAAAAATTAGGTGCCAGCTACTAAAAGAGGTAATGTAGCAAGACCATGGAGGGAGTGGTGAAGAGAGTCTGAGGGCAGACTGCCTGGAGTTGACTGTCAACTCCACCACTTCCTCATTATCCTCCCTGTGCCTCTCATTTCTTGCTCTGTAAATTGTAATTATAGTAACTACATCATTGGGTTGTTGAAAGGGTAAATGAAAGAGTCACTGTTAAAGGTTACAACATTACCTTTAACATGGTACGTACTCAACATATTCGAGCTATTAATAGTTATCATTGGGCTAAATATTTTGATTATAATGGTGAATAAAATAGATACTGTCCTTGCTCTTATGGAGTTGACAGTTTCATTAGACTATAATACACCAAAAGCTTATAGTAATGTTATTTGTCCATTAGACATCAGAAGTTCAATGTAACAGATTTTGATCTAGATCAGGAGTCTATGTTTTAGAACTCAGCCATGGAGATAGGGTGTTAAAATGCTTACATTACATATGTATAACTTATAAAACCACATCTGTTACTTATTTGAATTAAGGTTGAGGATCAGAGAGAATAATAGGAATATTCAGAGTAAATTGTTGATGAAGTGTCATTTCTGAGTCTGTCTGGGGTTCAGCTACTTTATTTTACTGCCAGAAGGTGATTTTGTTTTAGTGCTATGTCACATCTGGCATCCCAAGGACATTTATTTATTCAATAAATATAAATATTTGTTGAGCATTTGTTATTTACTAGACACTGTGCTTTACACTGGGGACACCCCCTAAACTACAGGTTTTAGGGTGGCACTGACAAGGGAACAGATTGTTAGGATACAGTGAGATGTACACATCCCAGTTTGGACTTTATTCAGAAGTGAGGAGCCATTGGAAGGTTTTAAGCAGAAGAGTCACATGCTTTAACTTGTTTGGAGAACACACTGTAGAGGAGCCAGGGTTATAAGCAAGAGTTCAGTTAGCAAAATTGTTTCCTCATTCCTTCTTTCTCCCCACCCCACTCCACCTCTCTAAGGATGGGCAGCTCACTTGGTTGAAGGTTGCCCTTGAAGGCAATATCTTCTCCTATTTAAGTTTGCTATAGTGAGCCAGCTGAGATTGGGGAACAAAAAACTAAGACTTCAAAGTGTGCTTGAAGTGGGAGCACTGACAGTGTGACTTGAGCTATCCATCATAGCTGTGCTGAAATCTGGCAAGCTGACATGGCATGGGGCACAGAAGTGTCTGCTATAGGAGGCCATTGCAGTAATCTTGATGAGGGATCATGGTGATCATGGTGGCTTGAATCACTGTGGAGGTAGTGTTGACAAAATTTGCTGATTTGTTGGATGAAGTATATTAGAGAGGGGAGGCAAGATGACCCCAGGATTTTGGAAGTATGGTCTTTCCACTTATTGAGCTAGGGAAGAGTATGAGAGGAGCAGGATTTTGGGAGCTGTGGAGGCTGAATCATGAGTTTGATTTTGGACATGTAAGTTTGAGATGTTTATTAGACCCCTGAGCAGATAGGTAGTGGATATAATAATCTGCAGTCTGGGGAGAGGTCTGGGCTAATGCTGTACACTTGGAAATCATCATGTTGTAGATGCTATTTAAATCCATGAGACTAGAGGCTCTCCTCCAAGAAATGAGCATAGATAAAGAAGAAGTCTGGGGACAGAGCCCTGGAACACTGCAACATTTTGATACCAAGAAGATGAGGGGAGACTAACCAAAGAGACAGAAAAAAAGGGGCCAGTGAGGTAGGAGGAGAACAAGAGAGAGTGGGGTCCCAGAAGCCAAATGAAGAAAGTGTTTCGAGACGGAATGCTGCTGATGGGTTGAGTAAGTTCACTGGAGATTTGACCAGAACTATGTCCATGGAGTGGTGATGATAGAAGCCTGATTGCAGTGAGCTTAAGAGAATATGAGAGGAGAGGAATTAGGGAAAAGTGGATAGAGACAATGCTTTGGAGGAGTATTGATGTAAAGTAAAACAAAGTGAGGCAGTAGTCAGAGGGAAATGTGGGATTGATGAAAGGTCTTTTTTTTTTTTTTTTTTAAGTAGGAGATATTACAGCATGTTTATTTGTTGATCGAAATGATTTGGTAGAGAGGGTAACATTGATGATGTAGAAAGAGGAGACAGTTACTGGTGTGATATCCGTGAGTAGGTGAGAGAAAATATAATACAATGCACAGGTTGGGGAATTGGCCTTATTTAGAGCAGGGACAGTTTATCCATAGCAAAAAGGAGGCGGCAGGGGATATGGGTTCAGATGTAGACAGGTCAGTAGTTATGGTCATGGGTGATAGGTGATCTTCTGATGGCTTCATATTTTTTTTGCAGTGAAATCAGAAGCAAGACTCATCTGAGAGTGAGGATGGGGGAGGCAGTTTTGGAGGTTTGAAGAGACAGGAGAAGGTATGAAGTAGTTGTCTTAAAGGACTGCGCAGATGGAGTAGGATTGCTGGACAGCACTGAGGACCTACTTGAATTTGTGATCATGAGTTTAAAGTGAGACCAATCAGCATGACGCTTTATTTTTTCTGGTCACATTCACCTGCGTGGATATAGGCCTGGAGTAGGTGGAGAGTTGGATGTTACCAGGATTGGAGTTTTTACTAGACAAGTATGATAAAGGAGCAAGGAAGGAGAGGGTTGTTAAAGGGCATGATTATAATGACTGATTACAGAATTTAAGTTCGATAAAGAAGGAAGTGAGCGAAGGACAGGGAAAGGTATACGACTAATAGATTGTAGATCATGGAGAAGTAGAAGAATTGTTGGAGCCAGGAAACTAGAGAGTGAGCTGGAAAAATAGAGAATCGGGTGTTTGAAAATGAGCTTATAGAGAACATGCAGATATAGCTAAGACTGAGAATAACTGGGAGTTTGGTGACTGAGGGAAGTAAAATACAAGATCATTGGAGGAGGGAACGTCAATGACTTGATCTGATATATAGGAAAGGTCATCTGTGTGGAAATCGATATCTTTGATGGGAGTAGTGTTGCAGAGAGTATTCATAATTTAGGAGCTGAATCTTCAGGAAATGTGAGCAAGGGACCTGGGCCTTTAGAGATGAGTGCAGCAAGGCAGGGTGACAGGCGGTACAGACCAATGACATGAGCTGCAATGCTAGGAGGTTTTAGGGATGAAAGTGGGTTAATAGCCTGGAAGCGGCAGTGGAGATCAAGGAGGACGCCTACCTGTCTCCAGACCTCCTAGGATTTCAAGGGTTGTGGGAGAGAAGCAACCACTACTGGAGAAGCCTGCAGGGAAATGATATTCTCATCTAGTTTTCAATTAAATCAAGAAGGGGAAGGCAGTGCTCAGAGAAGAGGTTGAGGATATAGTTTATTAATAGTAGCAATAAACTGGTACATTGGGAAACTATTGACTCTTTGGGTATATCAAGAATGGTTTAACCAGACTGAAAGGTCAAACAAGGAATTGGTCTAATAAATAGTTCTTCCTTTAAAATGTTCGTTAATTCCCAGGTTAAGTCAAAATGTAATCCTTTCCAATCTTGTTTCTTTGTCTGGGATACTGCCCCTCTTCCCCCCACTGGTCCTAGAGAAGTTAAAGATAATGAGAAGGATGCGGAATTACTGATGGAATTATTTTTTGCAGAAACAGAAGAGAACAGAATTCTGAGCACAAGTTGAGGTTTTAAGAATGTGTGCATAGGTTGGTAAGTAGTGTGAAGGGGTCAAGGAGATGGGAAATTGAGGAGTTTTCCATCTGATGCCTTCTATTTTCTCTTTAAAATGGGAAGCATAGTCATCTGTTTAGTGTGATGTGAGAGGAGGCAGAGCTTGGTAGTTGGATATTGTTTTGATGAAAAATAGGAGATAACTCACTTGTTAAAAAAAGAGACATTTCCTGACAAATCCTAAGACCTATTCAGGTTAGGAATTTATTTTGTAAAGACAGCAGCCTCCCTGCTTTAATTACCCTATCTAGAAGTCTCATCATACTAGGTATAAGAATTGAATAGTCAGATATGTGGATTAATTCAGATTGGGGTTTGTTTGCAGAGGTGGAATAAAATGTTTAAGGGCAGAGAATGAGGAGCCTGATAGGCAGGAATTTGAAGGAATATACCATAGGGTATAGTCAAAGTATGGAAGATAGTGGAGACAGAAGGGGGCTGCCAGAGAGAAAAGAGAGAATTCAGAATTTTGGAGATCTAGATAAGGGCTGCGTATTGGGATAAGGGGATGAGATACCTGGAAAGATATGGTTTTATTCAGGGAATGGGCGGTTGGAATTTTAAGATTTAAGATGTGGCTCAAAGTCCAAGATGTGGCTTTTGAAATGTGTGGCTGAAGCACAGTGGAGATCATCACTGGAGTTAAGGAGTTCAAAATATAGCCTAGATGCTGGAGGATGTGGTTTGTCCACATGTGTACATGTCCGCGTGTATATTGAGGTTACTGGTTTTATTGGCAGGAACTGGGGTAGAGGAGGACCCAGGTACCACAGTCATGAAGGAACGAAGGGCAGTACTTAGGAAGTAGATGACAGCATTGGTTGGGGTAGAGGGTGATCTAGCTGGGCAGGGAAGCCTCACAGTAGCAGAACTTTGTGTGCGTACATGTGAATAGAACAGTGAGATGAGTGAGGTCAAGGTTCTGGTATATTTGTGTGTCATTCTTTCCTCCCATCATCACAGACCCTTTCCTTTATTTCTTCTGTTTCTACTTCTTATTTAATTATTGTAATTTTTTAAAAAATAAGTAGCTTTATTCATAGGAAATAACTCAGCAATAATGCTTTGTTGAGTTTAATAGTTGCTTTGTCTAATTTTGTTGTGGAAACTAATAAGATTGGTTTTCTGGGGCAGGAGGAGTTGGACATTAGAACACTGCAAACCAAAAACCGCAAGCTGGCAGAAATGGTGGATCAGCGGCAGGCCATTGAGGATGAACTCCGTGAGCACATCGAAAAACTGGAACGAAGACAGGCCACCGATGATGCCTCATTATTGATTGTCAACCGGTACTGGAGTCAGGTAGCTAACTGTTTCTTTGCTTATTTTTATTTGAGCATTGTAGTTCCCCTTAGCACTCTCTTCATTTCCAAAGTCGTGGTTTTTTTTTTTTCCATAACTGTGCCTGATTTTCTCTAGTTCGATGAAAACATCCGTATCATCCTTAAACGTTACGATCTGGAGCAGGGTTTGGGAGACCTCCTCACGGAAAGAAAAGCCCTTGTCGTGCCCGAACCAGAGCCAGACTCTGATAGCAATCAGGAACGGAAAGATGACCGAGAGAGAGGTGACTGTGGTGAATTTACCACTGCATGCTTTTTTTTTTTTTGAAGAGCCTTGCTTTGAAGTTTTCCATTTGAGGGGGAAAATGGCTTTGATATTTCCAGTTGAATAATTTGGAGGGCTTCTCTTTTCCCCCTGTGTCCTCAGGGGAAGGTCAAGAGGCAGCTTTCTCTTTCCTTGCTACTTTGGCCAGCAGTACCAGTGAAGAGATAGAATCTCAGCTGCAGGAGCGTGTGGAGTCTTCCCGCCGAGCTGTGTCCCAGATTGTGACTGTCTATGATAAATTGCAAGAAAAAGTGGAACTCTTATCCCGGAAGCTAAACAGTGGAGGTGAGGCAAGAACCAGGAGATGGGGAGCAAAGGGGGAGGAATAAGAACTCACCTGTGCATGCTGCTTGGTACTTTGCAAGCTTCTGAATTTATTTTTAATAAAATTTCTTGGAATCCTAACCTCCAACATTACCAGTAATGTCATTACTATGGCATATTATGAGTGCTTCATATTTTGAGCCATATGATAGTCCCATAAGAAGCTGAGGAAAGATTTTATCAGCCCTATTCTGATACTCAATTAGACACTTTTATAAGTAGCAGAATTAATTTATTATTTAAGAGATAGCTCTGCTTCTGGATTCTTGTGTGGTATTGGCCATTGATTTATAAGTGATAATAAGTATTTCAAATATTGGTAATTATATTAAAAAGTTTTTTTTTTTGTTTATTAGATACTGATTTTTTACTTCAAAGAGTCAGTTTTGATATATTTTTGGTTTTTTGCTTTTGTTATCTCTAATATTTTCAAAAAGAATTGGCTCAGATTTTAGAGTTAGATGATCTTTGTGTTTAAAAAGATAAACTATAAGGTTGAAAAAGTGTCTATTTGAAATAAAAGTATTATTTGAAATATGTCACTATTCAGTGTTAATGCAGAAGTTTGTATAGTATTGTAAAGTATTAGTGTAGCTAGGTTGCATCTTCTTATTAAATGCCATGATTTCACGTTTTCAATAATAATTATGGTTCAGTAGTAATACCTTAATTTCTCAGATTATCATCAATATGTTTAATCTTTTATTTTTGAAAGAAATATGTTGAATATAATGGAGTTCAAATCATTGGGTGTGCAAAATGAATTTTATTACTCTGTAATTTCATTTTTGAAGATAACCGAGGCTAAATTATTGACAAAATTAAAAGACGAGGTGTTTGAAAGACTTGGATAAAAGATAGTTGTTTTAAAATATACAAATCGGAAATACATAAAAGTGGACTCTAAAAGTCCTCTCATCTCAGTTCCAAAGATAACCATTATAAATAATGTGGTTCGTGTTCTCCCAGACTTGTATATTCACGTATTGCATCTACTTATGTATTCCTAGCTGAACTCGTTGTCTCTTGGTGCAGTGCCTTGGCTCACTCTTCTTTGTTTCCTCAGTGTCTAGCTCTGTATCTGGTATTTAGTGGGTGCTTAGTGAATGGCGAACAAATGGCTACAAATCCTCCCTGACCTAATGTTAACAGAGCTGTGTGTTATTTCTTTGTCCCTTGGCTGTACTTAAACACTTAGATGGTATTGTTAAATCCTACTAATACGCCACATGGACATACCATATGCATTTGAGATATACCATGTGCATATTATACCCAGATAATATGCCATTTACAGAGGCTATGTAAATGTTAAACTTGATTTTATAAATGAACATCAAGTAATATGATTGCTATATTTAAAAAGGAACTAAAATGAGTTATATATTAAACAGTACTTTAAAATTATTCTTTTGATGGCATGCATTTAAGGTAGGGTTTAAGTTATAAAAACGTGAATTACTAATTGCGAAACTATCATAACATAAAAGGCAATTGCCACTGATAAGCTCAACTTTCTAAGAGATAAAGATATATAAAGTATGAATTGTAGCATCAACTATAACTTTTTGGCAGTTTATTTTTTCCCCTTGTTTATTTGGTCCTTGATTCAAAAGAATTGCATTTATCGGCTTGTTTATTAATTCACTAAATGTTGATCGAGCTCTTATTGTATTCTGTTGTCTCGATATTTTAGTTTATTAAGAGGACTAAAATTCAGTCCCTAGTTCTTGGGCTATGAATCACTTTGAGAGTTTTTTGAGCATACTCTTTTTTGGCCCTGCCTATGGAGATTCTTATTTAGCAGGTATAGGATGGGTTCTAGGGAACTGTCTAATTTTAAAAGTTCCACAAGTGATTCCGATGGGCACTCCTGGTAGAAAACCACGAAAATCACCACATGACCAAGCTCTTCTGTATTGCGTTTCTAAGGGTGCTGCCGAGGGCTGGTATGAGAGGGCACAGTTTTCCTTCCTGATTCTCTGCCTCTAAAGGGCTGTTTATATCCTGAGAGTGTCTGGTTTCATTTACTGACATTAAGGTTTGAGCTATGGTATTTGTAACTTTTAATTTTAAACATATTAACTTGGTGCAATTAGTTATATAGATTTACCTGCTTTATTTGTAAATAGTACTGTACATTTTGGTTTTTGAGCTTCAGGAGCACCCCTAGCATAGTATTCCAGAATATCATAAGTAACTCTGATCTCTTATCTTGATTTTTTATGATTTTATAGGTGCTCATTTGAACAAGGAAATTTCTGCTCCCTGCCCCCTTTCTCTCTCTCTCTAGACAGATGCTTCATGTTGGTATTAGTAGATAGTAGGAATTTGTAATAGCCTTATAAAATCTATTTTATTGCTGTTAAGTGTGATAGATTAGAGTTACCTCTGTCTTGTCTATAATTCTAAAATGCAGTTTTTGGGGTGATTTGTCTTACCAGAATAAAGTTACAGAACCTCCCATTTCATTTTTCAAGGCATTTTGACTTCATAGAAAGGGATGGGAGTTAGATGATTTTGGCTTTGTGTCTACCCCTGCAGAGCACAAGGTTGGATCATTTCCTTAAGCAAGTCATCTAACCTCTTGGTAATTAATCTGCCATGTGAAGATAATAAAAAAAGCAGCCTAATTCTTGTTATTTACAGAAAAATAAAGTGAGATAGCATGTTAATGCTTTGGTGGGATAGACAGTTTTAAAGTTTGACACAGTCATTGCTAAACTAAAGTATAGTTCTTCTCCCTCAGACAATCTGATAGTGGAAGAAGCAGTGCAGGAGCTGAATTCCTTCCTTGCACAAGAGAATATGAGGCTACAGGAACTGACAGACCTCCTTCAGGAGAAGCATCACACCATGTCTCAGGAGGTACTTGACCAGAAAGACCTTACTCTGGAAAACTTATTTTTTATATTGAAGAGCATACAGGACAGGCGAAAGCATCCAGCTCTGAGAAATGAAAATCTAGGAATGGTTAAAGAAAGAATATCATTGGATGTTTCTCCTTGACTATGCCTCTGTTTAAACAGACATTTTAGTATCTTAGTCTTTAGGAAGAAATCTCGTCATACGGGGTTTTGCAAAAAAAATGCACCAAACCCCTAAATCATCAATTACCCCCGGTGTAAAAGACCATGTGCAATGTAACTGAGGAATGGTTGGTAGAATTCATCTGAGAACAGGACAGTAGGAACTACTGCTTTGATGATGGCGTAGGAACTTGAGGAATGTGGGCTTTCAGTCCAAACTTGGACACAAATAATGCCATGACCAAACCATGTCAAGATTTGGGGATTTGTTTGTTTGTTTGTTTATATAAAATGATTGAGAAAAAGTGATGATAGGCCTTACAAGACTCTTCTGACACTCTTATCATTTTGGTTTAGTTCAAAGTATATTCTGCTGAAATTTGACCTCTTTAAGTGTGGCCACCCACCTCTTAGGCTTTCAGTAAGGTGATAGTTACCGTTTACTTAGTGCCTAGCACTTAGACATTTTACGAATATTGTCTCTAATGGTCAAATGACTCCCATCTTATTGGTAAGGAAACAAACTCAAAGAGGTTGGTGACTGGTCTGAGGACACCGAGCCAGAAAGTGATTAAACTGTGATTTTGATGTAGGTCTGTTTAACTTCAAAGCCTGTGTTTCTTGTTATGCCTTTGTTTCCTAAACTCCAGGGCCAAAGTCCATGCTGGGCTGGTTGCATGAAAATCATCTCGGAAGTTTATTAATACATGTGGATTCTCATCAAGCTTCAAAGGAGTTAGAGTATAGCAGTGCTTGTAAATAAATTGGAGTGTAGTAAAAAAATTGAATAACTTATGTTTTAAGACATAAACTAGATGCTACCACATGAGAAAAATTTTCATCTTCCAGGCCTTTCTCAAATCTCACTTAGCATTACTAACCTGGAGAGATACATTGTTTTGCTCAGCTGACCTGGCATCCAAGATGGCACTTGTGGCTGGCTGTTGATGCTGCCTGTCAGCTGGAGCTCACCTTAGCTATTCACTGGAACACCTACATGTTGCTTCTCCAAAACAGCAGTTTTGGGGTAGTGAGGCTTCTTACATGGCAGCTGCCTTCTTTCAGAGATTGAGTGTCCTGAGAGCATCAGGCAGAGCCTTCGTGGCCTGATTTCAGACATAGCCTCAACGTTATGTAGCATCTTTTCCACTGAATCGCTAAAGTTGACCAGGATTCAAGAAGAGGGGACAGTGATCCCACCTACAGATTAATGTGAACATTAACAACTTTGTGACTAAAGTATTAAATAGCATTAGCTAGTGCATACCTCCAAAATAAACAGAACAACAAAGGTTTTTTTTTTGTTTTTGTTTTTATCTTTGTAGTATCTGATTTTAGATTGTCCTGGGGTCAGTTTAAAAAAGAGAATGGAAGTTTTCTTTTTGTTCTCTTTGGATTCTTATTTGTGGAAATGGAAGAGAAAGTTGGGGGTAAAGATGGCTTTTTTTTCTGAGTATATATTTAAATTTTTGTCTCCTAAGATATTTGTCTGGTAAAATCAAGGATGTTATCTTTTGTCTCTTAAAAAAATACATATTTTCTGATGGGTTTTGTTCTATCTAGGAAAATGGTACCTCTCAGAGGTAGATAAATTAGTCAATCTTAAGTGGTCTTTTCCTTGCCTGAGCATTCTTATAGACTTCTGTGGTTTTCATGATTGCAACTGATTTAGAATTGTTAAATGAACCTATAATTTTATTTTTATACTCTTGTATTGAGAAGAAGGTATTGATAAAAGGCAATTGTTTTCTAACTTGATCTGTTTTTTTTGCTATATTTTTCTGAATGCCTATCTTTGGGATGTAGTTCTCCAAGTTGCAGAGTAAAGTGGAGACAGCTGAGTCACGAGTGTCTGTCCTAGAGTCCATGATTGATGACTTGCAGTGGGATATTGACAAAATTCGGAAGAGGGAACAGCGACTCAACCGACACTTAGCAGAAGTTCTAGAACGGGCAAGTGCTGTTTTATTCATAGCTTGGAGACTAGAATCATTTTGAGGAATCTACTCAGAAAAGATGGACTTGGGTAGTAGTACTTGGGATAAACGGACTTCTTTGAAGGTACATTGGTTATCATACTGAAATCTTAAATTAAGGTCTCTCATTAAAGAATCTTTGTCTTCTCTGTAGGTGAATTCAAAAGGTTATAAGGTATATGGAGCGGGAAGCAGTCTCTATGGCGGCACAATCACTATCAATGCCCGAAAGGTAAAATCAGTGACTCTCTCAGGACACATACTTTGATCCAGTATCAGGTGTTGGGCTGGGTACTTAGGATTGTGTTCACAGGTGCAGAGTGGGGTTTTGGTGGAGGTGTGGATCAGTGAAGATGAAAGCTTAGGAATGGGAATGATATAAAACTTCTTGTTCTTTATTCTCATTTGGCTAATTTTCTGCTTCTCTCCAGTTTGAGGAAATGAATGCAGAGCTTGAGGAGAATAAAGAGTTGGCTCAGAACCGTCACTGTGAGCTGGAGAAACTGCGGCAAGACTTTGACGAGGTCACTACACAGAATGAAAAGCTGAAGGTAGGAGACATGTCTCTGAGGGAGCGTAAAATGAAACATTCTGCTGACCAACTCACATACATACTTGTGAACCTTCATAATTTATGAGGGAAAAGAAAAATGTGAGTTTTGTTAGTATATCTATTTATTTACTCATAATATACTTGTACCCTGCTTTGTTCTGAAAATATTTAAAGCAGCCTACAAGATATACAGACTGAATCATGGTGCTGTAACTTAGGAATTGTTGAGAAAAATAAGGTGTAGGGTAAACTAGGATAAGGATCCAGAATGGTTATAAAAATGGGCCTTGTGCACAAGATACGTGCAAGAAACATGTGCACACAGTAGCAGGGTAGGCTACTTACCTGTCAGTAATTGCCAAATGTGGGCCACAGAATTTGGCTCTGCAGTTTCTAGCTGCCAAAATGGAGAAAGAAACATGGTCAGTGATCCTGTTAGTTTTCAAACCTGACATTAGAATTTTCTCTCCTCAGGTTCTTGGGGGGAAGAAAGTGGATTCTGAAAGTCTCCCACCTCTCTTTCCATCATAGCCACCTGTCTTTTGTAATTTGATTTATTTCTAGGTAAATATATGAATAAAGAAAACAAGATAGTGAGTGGGGTCCTCAGCTATATTCTTAAAATAAGTATCCTGACAAATTTTATAGTGCTTGTCTCTGTCTCTAGATCTGACAGATTTCATAGGGCTCTTCTAGTGTCCTTGGATCTAGGTCGACATATCATATAAAATACCTATCAATTAAAACAATTCTTGGATGGAAGAATACAGGTTCCAGGCACCACCTCTCGGATGGTCTAATTTGATTTGGAGTAGATTTTTACGTAACTAGGGTAATGGGTAGATCCACTTCATAATTGTCATAAAACTTATCTCAAGTGTGCAAGACATCAGTGAGTTTAAAATTTAATTTGCTGTCACATGTAGGGCACAGATGCTAAAGTCTGCTTCTGGCTTTTCTTTTCTTTGGGCCCTCCTTAGGTGGAGTTGCGGAGCGCAGTGGAAGAAGTGGTTAAGGAGACCCCGGAATACCGCTGCATGCAGTCACAGTTCTCCGTCCTGTACAATGAGAGCTTACAGTTGAAAGCACATTTGGATGAGGCTCGGACCCTGCTCCATGGCACCAGGGGGACCCACCAGCGTCAAGTCGAGCTCATTGAGGTAACAGCCTAGCTTTATCTTCTGTATATGTTTTCCTGCCTCTTAAATTTTATTCTCTCATGTTCGGTGAATCTCCTGTTCATTCAGCAAACATTTATATGGTGGCTGTAGGTCTTTACTCTGTTAGATGATGGGCATCCCGCCATCCAGGATCAAATGGGCTAGTGGGGAGATTTAGGATCCATTAGAATGCAGTATGGTGCAGTAGGGGCATGTTCCAGAAATGCGGTGATTAAGGAGACAGAGCATCTTAATTTGACTGTAGAACCTTCCTGGTTCCACTTGTCAAAGTGGAATATGATTCTTAATGATAAATGCAAGTTTACAGATATATAGAAATAGGAGAAGGCCATTCCCAGCAGTGAGAACAAGAGATATAAAAATAAGTTAGTATGGCTGGAGTCTTATCTGCATGGGGCAGAATAGTGGGTAGAAGACATGCTTACAAGCAATTGTAGTGTCTACTGCATATGTAAATAATTTTTTTTAAAGACAAACTTATATTCATGTGTTCACGTCTGTATCGTCTGTAGTTTTTAAGATAATGTTTACAGTAGTTGGTCTTTTGTTATATGTCTGTGAAATGAATTGAATTTAATAATCGTACTTTATATATGCTTATATGCTCTTTTAAATTTTTTAGTCCTCCAACTAAATTATAACATTCACAGGGTTAAAAGCCATTTCTTTTATTTCTTTAGTATCCTGCTCATTCTCAAATCAGTGTTTCGTAGGTGTCTGGTGCGCATTAAGTTTTAATGAATTGGAAATTTTCGGAGTAATCCTTCTTTTCTTGGTATTTTCTTTTTTTCTTCTTACATTCTTGAAAGATCAGATATAGGAAACAGAGTATGATGATATTTCGACATTTCAATAAGAATTTTTGATTTGTTCCTTTTTCTGTGTGTAGCGAGATGAGGTTAGTCTTCATAAGAAGCTGAGGACCGAAGTGATCCAGCTAGAAGATACACTGGCCCAGGTCCGCAAGGAATATGAAATGCTGAGGATAGAATTTGAACAGACCCTTGCCGCCAATGAACAAGCAGGTATAATTATTCTCGCTCCTCCCTGCAGTTTGTTTGCTACAAATGGCTTCCTTGAAAGACAGCGTGGTCATCAGGATATGTTAGTCCTAAATGGAGCTCAGAAGTCCTGAAGAAACTTAAGTCAAATCCCGTAAGTCATTTTGGTTCACATCCTAAATGCTTGTTTTTTTAACTTAAATTGGCCAGTTTCGTTTTCCTCTTCTGAGGACTCTTTCTTTAGGTAATTCTCCCTGTTTCTCAGAAGTCTCTGATATGTTCTGCACTTTCTCCCCTTGTGCCTTTGCCCTTATCACAGTTCTTCATAACATTGCTGTTGCTGTATTTAAGGCCCCATAAACCGGGAGATGCGCCACCTCATCAGTAGCCTCCAGAATCACAATCACCAGCTGAAAGGGGAGGTCCTAAGGTATAAGCGGAAGTTACGAGAAGCCCAGTCTGACCTGAACAAGGTAACTAGGAGGAGTAGAATAAGTAGTATCTGCTATTCAGTTTGTAAAGCTGTTTTCCAGTGAGGAAAGCAGTGTGGTTGCCATTAAGTGATGTGCTTCTTTCCTTCCCTTGTCCTCCCAGACACGTCTGCGCAGTGGCAGTGCCCTCCTGCAGTCTCAGTCCAGCACTGAGGACGCTAAGGATGAGCCTGCAGAGGTGAAACAAGATCTCGAGGACTTACCTGCCCAGTCCTCTGCACCGAAGGCACCTCAGGAGGAAGCCAACGAAATGAAGTCCAAACGGGATGAGGAAGAGCGAGAACGAGAAAGGAGGGAGAAAGAGAGGGAGCGAGAAAGAGAGCGAGAGAAGGAAAAGGAGAGAGAACGAGAGAAGCAAAAACTAAAAGAGTCAGAAAAAGAGAGAGATTCTGCTAAGGATAAAGAGAAAGGGAAACATGATGATGGAAGGAAAAAGGAAGCAGAAATTATCAAACAATTGAAGATTGAACTCAAGTAAGAGCAATGTTTTAGAGTAATTTTCTGACTCAAAAAGCTAAAGTTAGCGGGTGGCTCCATAGTGTAGGGGTTAGCACGTCTGCTTTACATGCAGAAGGTCCTGGGTTCTCACCCCAGTGGAGCCATGGAGCAGGCCCCGGCTGCTGCTGGCTACGAGCGTGTGGCAGAAGACGCCCCACCTTCAGAGATCCAGTTCTTAAGGGGAGACAGCGACATCTGTAGATCAGGGGTGGAAGTGTGTGTGGGGAGGGGGAGAATTAAAGAGGGGGAGAAAAAAGCTAAGATTAGGACATCATGCATAAAACGTTTTATTAATGGCATGGCTTATCTGACAGTTGTATTTTAAGCGTAACCAAATGCAGAGTTGATGCAGTCTCAATTTTTGATCGAGCGTACAGCCAAAATGGCCTGCCTGGCTGTCATGTACTCCATTTCAGTGGTCAGGTCTCAATAAATCCTGTGGTTATGGCCTTATTTTTCATGAATCCAAATTAAGAGAAGCAGTGTCGTGATCGAAGTACTGTGAGAATCATTGAAATTAACTACTGGCAGATTGCTGGCATTTTCCATCATTTAAATTATAGTAGGTAAAGTATGTAGCACTGTAATTGGAACAATATCGGTCTGTTTGCCTGGCAGTTAACTAGTTTGTGTATATATCAAATCATTTCAAGAGATATCTTAGGAGGTTTACTCCTACAGGCATTAAAACATTAAGACAGACCTTTAAGTCAATGAAACAGCGTCATAACCTCACACGTTGCCCCTTCCTGCAAAACCAGTATCTTCTCTGTTAGAACTCGTTACTTCTTGCTCCCTATTGGTCATCGTTAAGCCTTAGTGACATTTGGATTTGAGGGACCAGTATGCTCAAAATGTTTGGACTTCTTTGATATATAAAAGTACAGTTAAGAGGTTTGATAATTTAGTAAGAGATGAAATTTTAGACTTTAGTAGGTGGTTAATTACTTATCAAATCTAGGTTTAGCAGTATACTCGTAACTTTCAATTTTCTCCTTTTTTCTTGATCTCTGTAAGGCAAATATTTTTTAAGTATGGTGTTAGAATCATCTGGGTGACTTATTTAAAATACATTCCTGGACCCCATCCCAGACCTACTGAATCTCAGAAATTTGCCTATTTAATGAGAACCATACATGTTTATTTTTTTAACTTTAAGTTAGAGAACTTGATCTGAAGGGAGGAATGATTCCTTTATACAGCTTACTTTTTTATTCTTTCTAGAAGTCTCTTGATAGTCTGTGTAAGTTTTATCTTTTAGCTGTGTGATATAAAATGTAAAATAGAACCGTTATAAAATATTTTGCTCAATTTGAAATTCCCTTGCTCTGACGCCCTTTCTTTTCCCATTACGTCATTCCCCTTCCTCTGCCACCCTCGTCATAGGAAGGCACAGGAGAGCCAAAAGGAGATGAAACTACTGCTAGATATGTACCGCTCTGCCCCAAAGGAACAGAGGGACAAAGTTCAGCTAATGGCAGCTGAGAAGAAGTCCAAGGCAGAGGTAATCTAGCCTGCCATTACCTGTCATTTGGGTTAAAATCTTCATTTGTGGTATTTTCCTTTACACTTATGAAGGGTAATTTCTTTAAAGTTAGTTTTTAAAACTCAGCAACATTGTCTTTCCTTTCAAAGACCATCTAAAATAGAGAGTTACAGATTCTCCACTAGGTAGATCAGAATTACTGGAAATAGTAGTAGTCTTTTCAAATTTTTTATCCCCCATTTCCCCATATAAATCATTGCTATAGTGGTTCTTTTTCTGATTACTTTTGGGAAGAATGTTATTAATATTCAGGGGCCTAGGACAAAAGGGTGAAAATTATTCTAGAGAAAGGTACATGTACACTCCTCAAAAATGTCACTTATAGAAGTATATAATATGGGAATGGAGTGATGATAAAACAATGTCGTGATGTGGTATATGAGTGTATCATTTATCTCCTTTCATAATTCTGTAAAGGTTCTTTTGATGTTATGGGCCCTCCAGCTGTGCATAGTATTAATTGATTTTTAAAATTTTATTATACCTTTGTCTTTGTTTTTGTGTGATATGTGATTCTTTTCCTCCTATAGTTGGAAGATCTAAGGCAAAGACTCAAGGATCTAGAGGATAAAGAGAAAAAAGAGAACAAGAAAATGGCTGACGAAGATGCTTTGAGGAAGATCCGGGCAGTAGAAGAGCAGATAGAATATCTGCAGAAGAAGCTGGCCATGGCCAAGCAGGTGGGCATACTTTTTTTAATTAGCTTTTCAAGTAAATGTTACTTGACAAAAGTTATTGACAGTGAAATTTGCTCTTTCATCCCAGTCCCTCTAAAATATATTTTCTCCTATATGTATGTATGTTTGTTTTTCCACTTAAGTCTTTCATCCTTTAGTTATTTTGTTTTATGTATTTGTGAAACAGGAAATTTATTTTCAGTTGGATAGCATGTTGTTCAGACATTGTTTATTGAGAGATCTGTCCTTTCTCTGCTGATCTAGAATTGGAGTATAATGAATATAAAATGAAAAAAGATATAAAATTTTATACACATTATGATTATAGACATATGAAACTAAGGAAAACGTGCACCTTAAATGTTGTAAGTAAATAACCATTATGTTAATTGTGGTGGTTTGTGAGTCATAGAACTACAGAGACTCTCCCCCTTCTCCTAATGAGCATGTTTTCTTTAAGTCCCAGTGAATTTTATTGATATTTAATAATAAAGATACTGAAAATGGTTGGAAAAACCGTATATGTTTACCGTGAGGAACACCTTCACTGTTTCCGAGAAATAGCAAAACGACAAAGAAATGAAGTAGTTTTAATGGTGACGTGATCATTAAGTACCTTGAAAAGAACTATATTAAAACCTTACACATTTCCTTTTATAAACAGTGGGGTTTTGACTTTTCTTAAATCTGTTGAATGCCACTTTTATCTCTCTTGCTTTTTTTTTTTTTACTAAGTAGGAAATTGTGCTACTGTAGTTTCTAGTAGAAGTAGAAAGACACACTGTGTTCTTATACAGGACAACTCATTAACTTAAAATGTTAATTCTTCCTAAGTTAATGTATAAACTTAACGTGATACCAGTAAAAATACTAATTTTGTTTTTGTTTATTTTGATACTAGACAAACTGATTTTATAGTACATATGGAAAAGCAAACAAGAATGGCCAGGAAAACTAAAAAAGAGCAGTGAGGTTGAGGGGTGGCAGTTCTCTCTCTATCAGATATTAGAACGTAAAGTTCGAATAGCTAAAATAGCTTGGAAGTAACAGGTTGGGACTGAACAGAAAGTTAGAAATAGACCAAAATACACATGTGTATTTAATATGTGGTAAAGATATAGTTTTAAATCAGTGGGGAAAAGGAAAACTATTAAATGTGGTAGGGCAAAAATAAAATAATATTGGAAAAAAGTTGGATTTATACTTGAACATTGTATACTAGGATGATTTCCAAATGAGTTATAGATATAACCCAATAAAAAACTAGAAGGAAACAGGTAAATGTGTTTATAAGTTTGGAGTGGACAATGCCTATCTATTAATAAAAGTCTAAAAACATGAAGGGAAAGATTGGTAACATAGACTTAATGTAAAAACCCACAAAACTTCTACATGGCAAAAACCACTGTTAGCAAAGCCAAAACATAAATGACAAATAGGAAAAAAATATTTCTAACTCTTATCACAAAAGGGCTTATCTTTCTAATATGTAAAAAAACTCTTGGAAAATGATAAAGAAGTAAACCTAACAACCCGATAAAAGAAAAGATGTAGGTAGTTCACAGAAATGAGTACAAATGGCTCATAAACATATCCAAAGATGCTCATCTCTAATAACACACGTGTAGGTTAAAACTGAGTTGTAGCATTTTCTCTGTTATGTAGGTAAAAATGTCTTTTAATTTCCTCGTCATGTCTTCTTAGACCTATGGGTTATTTAGATGCATATTGATTAAATTCTAAACATGAGATTTTTATCTTTTTGTTATTGATTTCTAGCATAAATATACTGTTAGAGAACATATTCTGTATGATTTAAGTTCTTTTAAGATTGTTAAGATTTTCTTTACAACTCAGTATAATGCCAGTTTTTGTAAATATTCTGCATGACTTTGTAAAGTGTAACATGAAGCTATTGGTGCAATACTCTAATATGTCTATTTGGTCAAATGTGTTAAGCATATTTTTCACATTATTTTTATGCCTACTGATTCTTTGTCTTCTTTATCAATGAATGAAAAAGATGTATTAAAAAAACTATTTTAGATACTCTTCTTCATCTATCAGATTGTTATGCAATCCTGTTGGAAAGTTTGTAGATTAAATTCAGTATTATAATTTTGGAAAAGTATGAGAAAATGTGGAGTTTTATGTTAGAAGTTCTCTTAAACAACTACTACTTGATCGGTGTGCTAGACTATGGTATGTATAACTTTTTGTCGGTTTTAACTGATTTTGAGTACAGGTCAACTAATAGCATCAGACCAATAATCACTGCCAGTGGCTTCAGATAATAGGACTTCTTCTGTATTCCTAGGGCTAACCTAGTGATAAAACTAAGCTTAAAACTTAGTCTCTCTTTGTCACTAAGTTAATTTATTTCTGAATGAACAGTGGGAAAGTTTAGTTTCCTGTGTTCATTTTTTTTGGACTTAGAAGATTCTGTTAAAATGAAGTTTCTTCTTTCTTATTTTAGGAAGAAGAAGCTCTCCTCTCTGAGATGGATGTCACGGGCCAGGCCTTTGAAGACATGCAGGAGCAAAATATCCGTTTGATGCAGCAGTTGCGGGAGAAGGATGATGCAAATTTCAAGCTCATGTCAGAGCGTATCAAGTCTAATCAGATCCATAAGTTACTTAAAGAAGAGAAGGAGGAGCTGGCTGACCAGGTTTTGACTCTGAAGACTCAGGTAATTGGAATGAATAGAGCTTTCCAGAATTCTGTTGAACTAGGGTACTTTCTACATAAAAATACACATAAAAGAATGATTATTGTGGCGTTCTTTTATAATAGGAAAAAAATTAAACTAAATGTACATCATTAGAGTACTGATAAATTATACATCCCTACGAAAGAGTACAATGTAGCTGTTAAACGTGGATCTGCTGACATGAAAAAATGTCGAAAATATATCACTAACTGATTTGTTTTATTACCCCTTTGGTGTTAAAAACAAATTCTTTGTGTGCATGTGCTGTGTATTTCAAAAATTTCTCGAAGGTTGCATGAGAAATTGTAAGAGTGGTTACCTAATTACCTCTAGATTTTGGGATGAGTTTGAGGGTGTGTGATTTTACTTTTTACCCCTTAATATTGTTTGATTCTACTTTGTGCATGGATTTTAAGAAAAAGACTACATTAGAGCATCTAGCTATTCTGAAAGAGATTTTGTTTGAGCTATAGTTTACATGTTCTAGTATAAGTTGCAAAGTATTGAGGATTAGTGTAGCCAGAGAAGATAAATATCTGTAAATGTAGTTTCCTCTGTTCTTGGCAATTTGGAGAAGAAACTTTTCAGTGGTTTCCCAGACTTATTTGATTCGTCAGCCGTATTTTTTAAATTATTGTAATCTTGCATGTATTTTGAAGGGTTCACGGGTAAAATCAGTAATAGTTTGAGATTTCTAACATTCTCTTGTATGGGCCTGTGGATGAACAGAGCCTAGTCAGTTTGTTTTCCCTTCCTGTTTGTGTTGAAATCTGATTTTCTTCTTCAAAGGTTGATGCCCAGTTACAGGTAGTAAGGAAACTGGAGGAGAAGGAGCATCTGTTACAGAGCAACATTGGCACAGGGGAGAAGGAGCTGGGTCTTAGGACCCAAGCCTTAGAGATGAATAAACGCAAGGTATGATTGATTACTCTGTCATCTGAAGTGATGATTAGTCTCTGAGGAACAAATAAGTGTGACACTGATGAAATCATAGGCTCACCTTATTCCTTGGCCTTGGGTTAACACCTTGCCTCACTGGAAATGAGGAGTGATAAGGGGACATTATTCATACATCCCACATAGGCAATGGAGGCAGCCCAGCTTGCTGATGACCTCAAAGCACAATTGGAGTTGGCTCAAAAGAAGCTGCATGATTTTCAGGATGAGATCGTGGAGAACAGTGTCACCAAAGAAAAGGACATGTTCAATTTCAAACGTGCCCAGGTAAGAGCAGTTTTTTCTTTACATTTCACTTGTTTTCTGAGTTCTGAAATGACCCATCTTATGAACGAGTCATTAGTCCAATGTATGTCATTTCCTTCTTGACTGAAGTTCCTTGAGTGAAGAGGCCGAGTCTATTTTCTTCACTGCTATATCCCTAAAGTCTATCGTGTTGCCCACCACCTCATGGGCATGAAATAAATACTTATTAAATGAATAAATCAGTGAAGAAATAGCAGCATACCTACATTAGAGTACTTTTAGTTTCACAATTTTCAGGTTTTGGCATACCAACTGTTTCTCATGGTGCTTTTCTGTCCTTATCTTATAAATTACTTTAATCCAATCTATCTACAGTTTAAAACTAATTACTTTAAAATAAAGTGGTTCATCAATTTTTTTATCTTTTTTTTTTTTAATTCAGTCCCTCTAAACCCTTAGACTATATTTTCACAGAACCGAATTGACAGTGCACCTCTAGTTTGTTGATATGATTATGGTTGCCTGTTCTGAAACAAAAGAAAATACCTTGCCATTTGCAATTCTTTACATTCCTAAAAGATAATTAGACATGAAAGGATAGAAAATTCTATTTTCCGCAACAGAATGTTCAAGTTGGAGCAATTATTTTTCTCAAAAATGGCAGGTCTAGGGGATTGTGTCTAATGGGTATACTGTCCTACCGCAGGAGGACATCTCTAGACTTCGAAGGAAGCTGGAGACCACAAAGAAACCAGACAATGTACCCAAATGCGATGAGATTCTGATGGAGGAAATTAAGGATTACAAGGTTAGAAAAACTGCCTCTGTGTTTGCTTTGTGTTATTTCGTCAAGGCCTGAAGGCTGGTAAGGAAGACAAATAACAGAATGGGAGAATAAATACTGAATTTCTTTACAGGAAGGTAACCAGAGAATGGCTTAATTTGGGGAGGAGAAATGGTACTCTTGTCTTAGTGCTTAGTGCATTTTCTTGTTCGTTTGCTTATGTATGAGAGCCCTTTGGATCGTAAACCTATACTGTTGCTCAGACTCTGACTTTTTCTTTTTAGGCACGCCTGACGTGTCCATGTTGCAACATGCGTAAAAAGGATGCTGTACTTACGAAGTGTTTTCATGTTTTCTGCTTTGAGTGTGTGAAGACACGCTATGACACCCGCCAGCGCAAGTGTCCCAAGTGTAATGCTGCTTTTGGTGCCAATGATTTCCATCGCATCTACATTGGTTGATCCAAGCCAGGGGAAGAAGAGGGGCTGGCTAGACACGCGCCTATTCATTAACCATCAGACCTTTACCTCGTCTCTCCTTGATTGTCACCTACCAGGTAGTTTGTCAACTACCTTCCCTTCACAGACTTTCCATCCAGGTTCTCCTCTCTAACAGCTAGATGACTTCAGGTGAAAGGACTGGTAAATGCAAGTCAAGTTTAAAATGAATTAGAAACAAATAATTCTTTTTTGTCTTCCTTACCAGCCTTGTTTATTTCCTGCTTTTAGACTTGTACATTTTCTTCTTCAGGCTCACTGTGTAATCTTGCACTATCCATTCCTCCTGAAGAAGTGAAGTTAGTGTTTTTGACAAGGAGAAGGGAACAAAGAAGAGAAGAGACACATGGCTATCAGGGGAGAGGGTGGGTCTGATCTTTTAGAAATGGGCACACACATTTCTTGATTTTCGTAGTAAATTTTTTGTAAACTTGGATTATAAAATGGTATAACTGTGCTATTCTTTCCTGGATGGTTTGAAGCCTTAATGAAATTATGTCCAGGATGAGTCAATCCATTTTTTTATTCACTAGCAAAGTAATTTGTTAAGGTCAGCTGGCTTCCTTGTTGAAGTTATTTCAGTTTCGAATGTTCTCATTAAAGTCTTTAAATTTCTTGAGGCCAGAATAATTTCAGATACTATAGCCCCCTTTATGTTAAAATGAAATCAGGATTGGAGAGGATGGGGAACAGGACTGAGGGTAAAGAGATCTTCTGCGTACTCGGGGAACTCGACACAGGAAGGCCTTGGTGAGCTATGAATTACTCTCATCAGCCTCTCCAAAGGGGTTGTTGTGATCCCTTTTTCCAGAAGATTCTCTGTAATGTTTCTGTAGGACTTTATACTCCACTACCTTCAATTAAAGCAGGATTCAGTTTGCATTTGTGCTTTGTGTTTTTCTTTGAAACTTCTGTTATTTGTCATTTTTGGTTGATTTTACACCTGCTGTTCTAGAACTGAATTCTCTTGAACAGAAATAATCAGATTAAGAGGCTGACTGTTTTTAAATTATTTATTTCTCTGATTGATCGAAGTACTTTTCTCCCAGTTATTTATTGAGTGTGTTTTGGGGAGAGATTATACCTAAAAGATGATGGTTTATTTGACTCTTCTCAGTTCTCTTCCATAGTCCACTAGGGGGTAAGAGATTGTGATTTGTTTGCCAGGGAGTATAAGGCTGCCTGGCACTTTAGGTTGAGAGTTCTCGAATTACAAATTTTATTATAGCAAGCAAACCAGAGGTCTTACGTATCTGGTAAGGGGTTGTGCAAAATGGATCCCTTCTTGATCACCACCCGTCCTAGGAGATGGGTATGGACAAATTCCATGTCCTTTTGTGATGGATTTATGATGAATTTCACAGTCATGGGTATGAGTTAAGGAACGAGTTTAACTGGGCAATCTTACAGTGTCATCAAAGAGGACATGAGTCCCTCGATCGCCTCATCCCACCTACCCAACACACAGAGCCATGATAGGGTCAGGCCCTGCTTCTGGGCACAATGCATTTTCAGTCAGTAATCCCTTTGCTGCTCTGTTCTTATAGGACAATCTTGGACATAACTTTGTTGGTTCAGGGGAAGATAGACTACTTGGGTAGCAGATGGTTTGGGTTTGGATAGTAACTGTTTATAACTCTTGACTAGGAAAGCTAGCTGTCCAGCTGCAGGGGACAGTGGAGCCTGTGGAAGGTTGTAAAGGAAAATGACGAGTCCCATGGGAAGCTGGTTTTAGGGGAAGTTCCTCTATCTGGGAAGAGCAGAGAGCCCTAGTCCCAACTAGCTTGAGTCACAGGCAACACAGGGAGAGCTCTTAACAACATTTTCAGATATAGACCCAAAACTGGTGATCTTTGGACAGTCTGGCTTCTCACTAGAGAAGAAGCCAATGAATGAGCTTCAGGAATACCCACAAATTGTGTACCAAATTTTGTGTAGTATGTATGTTAATCGGCTTTTTTTCAGATGCTTACAGGAATTTTGAAACTTCAAAAATCTGAAAAAAAGTTAAGAATCACTTCTCTAGATTCATACGGAATTTTGAAAAGAGAATTTCTTTAATGCCTATAAATGCCGATTTCAAAGATTATAGAAGTCTTCCCCGCCCCCCGCCCCCAGCTCTAGTTGCGGTCTCTAGTTCCATTTTTTTAATTTTCTTTTGTTGTTATCTTGGAAATTGTCTCAGTGATTTGGACCAAAATCAGGGCTGATGCACCCCAGGATGCATCTTAACTACATGGCTTGGCTCTTACTTTCTTACCTACTATAGGGATCTTTCTGAAAGGTGTTCAGTGGTTTTTGCTAGTTATCGCATCCTTACATGAATTTCCATTGGGATTCCTTGTTTTTTCTTTATTCTCTGTCCAGATCCCCACAGGCATCTTTGTTCTTCAAAGGCAGGTACTGTGTGCATGCCACTTGCGTGATGATTGTGATTTGATATCATGGGCATATTCATGGAAAGATTCTGGACAATAAAATGATCACCCATCTTTTATTAGACCTACTGGGATGGTGAGGCTCAGTTCTTAAAGCTACATGCTGCTCTCATCTATTTCCATGGTTTTTTGCTGGTGTGGAATTCCTTTAAATTTTGGTCATTAAGGTTTTTCCTGCGGACTATCAATTGATAGATTCAAGTACCTAAGTGGATCTGCAGAAAAGTTTCAACTTGTTCTTACTGCAAAAGTCCGCCTGCCTGACTTAAGACAGCTACTGAGAGTAAGTAGAAAGTTGGTGGGTTGTGTGTATGTCGGATTGGGTTCACCCTGGCATGGAAATAACTAAAATTTCCTAGATCTGTAATTGTCCCACTATAAATTTGGGGATTTCTGCCCAAGTTTTGTCCCTTCCTAATATTAGAAATCAAAGCCTTATGTATGCCATATTTCACAGTTTCTATAATTAGGACATTGAAAGGACAATGTCTTAATCTAATCCTTAATATCCAGCGGAAGGCCTGGCACACAGTACTCAGTAAAGTTTTGCATGATTAAGTTAATTTAGCTCTATGCTTCTGCTAAAAAATCTTAAAAAGTCTGCTTTTTTTGGACCAGTTTGTGAATTCAGGCCTATTTTGTTCACCCCCTAAGTGGAAACTTCGTCAGGTATTAAAGTAACTTCAAATTTGGATTATTTTACGATATATGACTGCATTATAAATTTCTCTTGTGATAACAAAAGGAATTATTATGAATTCTAAAACCAATACCTCTGTTAGAGGCAACCCACGATAGCTAGGGCTTCTCTTATTGTAAGTTTAACTTTTATTTGAGGCAAATTGTAGACAAAATTGGAATCATAGCATATTTTCATTAACATGAACTGATATGGTCTGAGGATTTCATGTTCCTGAAATCTACACAGTAGAATGATTCGAAAGCTAGGATACGAGGCCTCAAAGGGACCTCAAACCATGTCCTTATATTAGAGATGAGGAAACATGCTCCAGGGTCACTCACTTGAGTAGCAGAATCTAAATGTGGCAATTAGACCTCTACTGTTCTACCCTGAGTGGATTCCTGTACCAGTAAAGTGCTTGTCATCAGAGAGATAATAAATGAAAATACAGGTCTTTTTGAAGTCTTTCTGAAGACTTATATAAACCTAGTATATCTATCTGTGATAGTTCTAATGTGAGAAGGATCTCTTTACCAGGCCCTAGATTAGGACTGCGTCGTGTTTCCCTATTCATTGAGAGTTCCTGTAGTACTTTGTTCTAGAGTAGAGTTGAACCAAAAGGATCATAGATTTCTCCTTGCTCACCTATTCCGTTTATGCATTTATTGAGTGCTTATTGTGATTCTCGGCACTGTGCTAAACATATTTCTTATGAAGTTATACTTGAGTGAGTATGGCCCTGCCACTTACTAGCTCTCTGTTTCAGTTTCTTAATCTATAAAGCAGTAATAACTATATTATAGGATTGTATTGAGGATGAAATGAATCAATATACGCGAAACATTTAGCACAGTGCTTGGCACCTGGTAAATATTCAAACTATTAACTTATTGTGAATAAAGAAATTGAGAGGTCAATTTTTCTTCTACATTTTCTTCCCATTTCTAGGAAAAAATAAGACTGACATTCTTTTTGGAATCTAGGTCATGTGTGTTTGTCTATGTCTGTCTCTAAGTCCACCTGTCCTGATTAAATGATGTCATGGTTAAGTCACTCCAAAACATCAGAAAGTTAACTTCACTTTCTCACGGCCCTACAAACAAAATGCATGTGAGTGACAGCCGGTTCCACCTAGTGGTGAGAATCCTGATCTTTTAAATATTTCCCTCTTCAACTTAAAATCCATTAGTGGATGCTATAGCCTTTAGGATACAAATCCAATTTAGCTTTCCTTTTTCCAGTCTTTATAGCTTGCCACCCACATTGTGCTTTATGTTTCTGTCATATTGAAATATTTGATGTTCCTAAGTTGCCTTATTGCCACATTTTCTCAACTCAAATTTTGCATATGGTATTTTACCTGGGATGCTTGTTACCCTCCACTCAATTTCTCCACCACACATGCATGCATGCATGCATGCGCGCACGCGCACGCACGCACGCACACACACACACACACACACAAAAAGTATTTTCTTTGTTTCCAAAGTACTTGATGTGCATTTCTTTATCACATCGTTTTGCCAGTTTGTGTCTCCTCAGCGAGGCAGTGGGATCAGAATCTGCTTTTTCATCTTTCTATCTCCAGCAGCCAGTCCAATGCCTGGCTCAAAATCATTAAAAAAAAAAAATGAACGAATGAATGATACAAAACATGCTTAGGTATGTCAGCTGTTGACTTAGGTTATAGTAGGTTTATATTTTTATGAGATTTGACTTGGGCATATTTCAAAAGAATGTATATGAAGAGCGCATCCAGCTAGCAGATTTATGACGGCAAGTTTGCCCGCAGCTAAAACTGAGTTGTCAGAGAACTTCAAGATGCCTGAGGCTACAGGGCTGCTGAGTGATTTGCAGCTGTGTTTATACCGGTTCTTGGTTGGACTAGAAAGCTAACAGATGCCAAAAACTTTCTGTGAGGCTCGGGGGCTACAGTGTTGAGTTCAGTGGACCAGTGCAGGTACAGTTTACCACATTAGCTTTCTTCTCTATAGAGCTGGGGGCCAGGCTGAGGCGTGGCATGAAGACTAAAAGAGGTTAGAGGAAGAAGAGGAAGTTATATTGATTAGAATCCTGACATTATAGTATGGTTCTGGAATTGCACTCCCTACATAAGAATCTCTGCTACTGCTATTAGGAGCTGTGTGACCTTGGGCAGCTTACACAATTCCCTGACTCTTAGTTTTTCCATCTATAAACTAGAGGTCTAGTTTAGCTACTCTAGACTAGGTCTAGCCTCTAGAGTATATATGTCATGAGGTTTTAATGAAGATTAAATGAGATCATGGTTTATAAAATAAGTGCTCAATAAATGCTAGCTTTTAGAGTAATGTCTGTCTATAGGTGATGAAAAGGACAGATTGTGAGAAGGTCCCTGAGGTTGGAGACCATGCCCGTCGTCTTCACCATCGTGTCTCCAGCACTTGGCACTTAAATACAAGCTGTTTGTTGAATTACTAAATGAGGGTGGTCAGGGCAGAGATTTTCCAGAGGTCTCTTAATATTGTGTCTTTTCCTAAATGTTTCTCTCAGATGAAGCCATTTCAGTTCTACTTCATGATGCCAGGGTTCTGAGTTTTCTCAGTATATTTTGTGCCACTTTGGACTATAGCAAGGAAATAAACATAAATCACCGCATCAGTGAGTTTCCTGTTAGGAAGGGGCTGGTACCACATCGACATTTGAATCCCCAAAGACAATGGCAGTGGTACATCTGAAAGTGAAGTTTCTATCTGAACATTTATTCCACAGTCATAGAAACTGAAGATGGAAAAGACCTGAGGACATCTAGTCCATCCGCGTGGTTGTACAAGAAAAGTGGCTGGATCAAAACAGCCTGTTAACTTCATGCTCACAAGACAGCATTTCAGTTCTTCCTGGAGCGGAGCGATTGCAAACACGTTAAAATGAAGACACGATGCAAACAAACACTCTTTACAAACCTTAAGAAAATACTTTTAAGTACATTATTCTCATAAAACGATTAGAAACTAAACAAAAGAGTGAGGGACTCCTGGATTAGATGGATGGGGTCGGTGGGTGAAGAAGGGGATAACAGTGAAGATAGTGAAGTGTTTTCAATGACTAGAAAGCAGTTCCTTCTGAAGACTGGTTGGATTTTCTGGTTTTCTTATCAAAAATCTGAGTTGGGAGGAAGAGAGGCTCTAAAGCAGTTTCTTTCCCCTTCCTTCTCTGTCCACACCCAGGAAGCGCTCACCAGCACCAACACGGAGCAGCCTGTTGCCCCAGGACACTGCTCTGCCCTACTCGGCACTTGCTCCACTTACACATCTCTGGTTGGCTCAGAGCTGCTTCCGGTATAGGGCTTGTGCAACAAGATCCATGAAAAATGGAGAGTCACCTCCAGGCACATTAAAGACCTCTACTGATTGGGTCCCAGTCATTCTTCCAACTTGTCTTTAATTGTTGGAGGAATCCCCTTCGCTGCTCTACCTTGAGGCATCCATACATTGGAGCCATTATTATTTACATGAACTGATCTATCTGTTCTAACTTATCTGGTCATACTTTATTGTGTGCTTCCTGTGCCAGGAATTACCCCTAAGAAAACAGGGTTGGGGGTGGGTGACATAATCAGGCCATCATATTCCAGGTTTCCCAGCACCAGAGCTTGGAAGAGAATGGCCTTCCTGACTTCATGAAATAGGAGCCCACAAAAGGAGGCATGGTAGCATCCCTTAAGTTTTTCTTCTTTACCAAAGTACCACCATCCACCTGAGGACTTCTGATCTTTGCATTTTTTGAGTGAGGGGAATTGAGAGAACAGAGGTGGAGTAGAACAGAAGGAGGATTTTCAAAGGACTCACCATTTCATGAAACCTTTTTACAAAACACAACATACTTTTTCACAAATTGCAAAACACTGTTCAATCACTACCAATAAAAATAACCATCACTACTTAACATGAAGACTGCTTCATTTCACCACAAGCAATTATGCTTTGTTTTTCTTTATCCAGAACGTGGAGGCATTTCAAGCAGTGCTGACGACAGTAAGTCTGCTTTCAGTCCCTGCAGCTGCTTGCCATATCCTGGCTACGGTTTTGACCAAGTGAGGAGCTGTGCACTGGTCATCTGCTTTGTGAAGAGGCAGGGCAGTCTGGCCTGTTACCACCACTGCTCGGAATGCCTCAGTAGAGAAGCCTAAGTTAAGGTAAACCCGATATACAAAAATCCAAACTTACAAAACAGATACATTAAGGGATAATTAATTGCATTACAAAAGGATTCTTTACAAAAGAATTCACCTCTGGGTTCCTTTAAATAGCCAGCTTCTCAAGTACAGTCAGGAAATGAGTTATAAAAACGTCCATGTACAACATCGGGAGCATGGCTGTCATGTGAGTTGAGGTACGCCTGTACATTGGCCTTCCCGGCTGCGCAGAGGTTCAGGGGTGCACAGAACATGATGGCAGAGTCTGCACAGCATCCTTAGCTGCTGGATGGCTAAGGGGCATGATCTCCCACAGGCAGCTGCCAACCTACTTGTGGGCCTGGGGTGAGAACATGGGAGGATAGGGCATTTCATAGGAGAGCTGTCCTTTCCCTTTCCAGGGCTCACCTGTTCCCTCACTGTGGAACTGTGTCACCTGTGAGGTTGATGAAGTCTAACTTTAGAACCCTCCCACCTCCCTCTTTAGTATCTCGGTGCCTACGTCCACCCCTGGGTTTTCTCAGACAATTAACTAATTGCTTGTTTTATCTAATTACAGCTTAGGGTGTCATCTTTCCCTAGGAGACTGGGTGGCTCTTGGTGGAAATGCAGGAATTCCATCCCAAAGTACCGCTGTGCCTTTCCAGTGATCCGTGGCTGTGACAGAGCTCCAGGGCATGGCACAGCTCCGCAAACTCATTGTAGGCATTCACATGGATTGGGGTGCCGCAGAGAGTACTGCGAAGATAAAGCAAATAACTGATGAACAAGGAAGTCTAGTCCTAAATGGTGCTCTGGGGTGGGAGGGGCTGTACGAAGGTGAATCAGCAGGTGTGTGCCCAAGTCTAAAAACTCTCCCAAAGGCTCTGCTCATTCATCCCCATGCTTGGGGCAGTCACAGTTCTAGAGCAGTGACTGGACCCCATGTGTCAGTCACCTGGGGGTGTTCGTTAACAAGAGGTCTCTAGCCCACCCTCTGGGGAAGGGTCCTGACGATCGGCATTTTAACGAGCTCCTGGATGACTCCAATCTACACTGACACTGAGAACTGAAGTTCAATAGTGGCCGTATTCCCTTCCCTTTCTGCATGTCTGAGCAGTTGCACACTGGGAAAGTTGTACACTAGGCAGAGGGAAACCGGGTTACTGATATCAACCTCCTGGGGGCATTAATGGAGTCCAGGGGGAGAACTGGAGAGACCAAACCTGTTCATAGCTCCTGAGAGGGGAGTGGGTATGAGTCTGAGAGACTGACTTGGTTATTACAAATACAGATATGAAAAACGGGGGTGGGGTGCAGGAGGGAGCATGTTCCTGAATGGTGAAGCTCGTGATATTCACAAGCTTGACATTCCCTTTGGGATTCTCAGAGCTAAGAGACAGGTGACTGCCGATTTGAAAATGGCCTCGTCCGTGGTTTGCAGAATATTTTCAGTTAACTCACAGTGCCAGCTCACATATCCTGTACAGGCAATACGTAGGGGTATTCCAGTTTCATCTTAAGGCCACAACCTTGCTTGCTTTTCTCTCTTTCTCTCTCTTTTACAAAAGGCACACACTAGAGTGGAGATGCTTAGTTAGATTAGAAGTATAGTACTATTCATTCTTTAGCTAAATTGCTTTTCTGGCCCCCGAGCTTTTGTTCTAAAACACTGCATATATTTTTAATGCTTCTTCAGTCTGTTCTCTGTTCCCACTCACCACATCCCAGTCCCCTTTCATAGTATCATGTAAAACATGTTCCTACTAAAGGTGGCTCAGGACGGTGTTGGAGAACCAGGACCTTCTCAAAAACACGGCTCTCGCCCTATCCAATTGATCCTTGGCCTGCTGTGACACTAATGAGGTCAGTTAACGTTTTAAGCACCCACCTCCCTGTTTCTAAGTTTCTCTAGCTCTGACCCTGTCGCCCATTCAGAACCCAGGAAGATATCTAGATTGACAGGTTGTATCAAAAGCCACAACTCTGGATAATCCTGTTCTGTACTAAGAAGAAAACCAACAACCAGGTACGAGTAGCAATTTTTTTTTTTTTTTTATATCTCTTGTTGATAGTGCAGAGAAAGGGCTAAAACCAGAAATATTACTGTGGCACCTGGTGAAAAGGTTAACAAGAACTGGGGTTGTGTGGTTATTCACAGATCCCTTGCACGGAGTTCACTCTTGACTAAGGTTCTTCTTGGAAAGACTGCTACCCTGGAGGCCTGGAGAGTGAGCTTGGGAAGAGCTGCTGATACTTTTTAGGCTGGGGAGAGCGAACTTGACCTCTAAGAAGACCTAGACCTCAGGTTCCCCACAACTTTGTCAGTAGTTACAAAAACGCATCACAAAGTGTCGGAGGAAGGCCAGGAACTGAGAAAGGGGAGCAGCGCGGTCACCCTAGGACTCACAAGTCCGGTTTGTCCTTTGATACTCTTCCAGCTCCGTTTTCCTGCTCACAGCCAGCTGCAGCTCCTGCCGGATCACCTGGATCTGCTTCTCGAGCTCCGAGAGCTCCTGCATTACTGAGTTCCGAGCTCCGTTTAGGGAGTCTGCTTTCCCGTTGGTGGTCAGCGAGGCAGGGAGCTCTCTTCTCCTTGGAGGGAGAGGGATGTCCTGGTGGGTCCCGATGCCCAGCTGGTTTTGTCCTCCCTCATCACTGAAGACGTATTTTCGTCGGTTGTCATGACTCGGATTGGAAGTATTCCACACGGCGAGCTGACGGGGTCCCACAATGGACCTAGGAAACAAAGAGGCACTTTAGATTGACCCTCCGCTCTGTAGCTCTCAAAGTGTTGTTTCCAAACTGTTAAACCATTTCCTGTGTGAATAATATAGAGCTGGGTACGCATTCAGAGATGACTAACAAAGCCATGGACACACTGCCTGCTAGATAGTATCATGGGGAAAAAAGGAGCCAATACAATTCTTGTCAACTGAAGTTCAAGGTCTTATCAAATCTTATGCTCTCCTGAAACTGGAATGGGTGTATCATCTGGAGGGCTGATAGACTAAAGTGTGGTACATTCTTTTATGAAGAGTGTTAGATGCCTTTTTATTCTCTTCCTGCTGGTGAGGCTAAGAAATCAGCACTGCCTTGAAACATTCTATGGCTAGAAAGTTGGTGCTTTAGTAAAAGTGAGAATCCGTTTATTTAGCTGTTAAACTCTAAGCATGAGCCCGATGACAGATACTATAAGATGGCTCATCCTGACTTCTGCAGGACCACCCGATGTTTACGACTTGAGTTTGAGAAGAATAAAAGCATACAAGCTGCAGATTTCAGCAAAAAGTTTTCCATTACAGGGATGACTTTATGTGGGTTGAGACTGACAGCTCAGTTCTGAAGCTTAACAACAACAACAACAACAACAACAACAACAACACCAACACCACCACCACCAACAACAAACCAAGAAAGCCTCAAGTTCTTGCCGGGATAATGAAAGCCAAATAGAAATAGATTCGCAATCCTCTTTCAGGCTTGCGTTGAACCAGATACCACTATCTCAGAGAGATGGCTACAGACAGCCAGAGAGTTATTGCTGGCCAGGCACAGGAAGAGGGGGATCTGGTTTCTGAAATACACTCTGACAGCTGGATGCAATGAGAAGAGCTTCTTGCTACAAGAACAGATTAGAGCCCTAAGCAGCATAGCTACTGATTTCTTCTAGTCTTGTTGAAGGAGAAGGAGAATGAGAAGGATTATGACTACTTTTGCAATCTACCACAGGGCAAAACAAAATAGAAACACTCTATTAAGTCCTTGTGCCTTTGTTCCTATCCATATAACTACGTCAAGACTTTATTCCTGGATTTTTACTTGCCGGGAAGAGAAAGGGAGAACCTGCAGGGGGAGGGGGAAAAGGAGGGATAATAAAGTCTTGATTCAGTTACATGGATGAGAACAAAAACACAAGAACTTTATAGGATGATTCTGTTTCATTTTTCCCTGTGGTAGATTGCAAAAGTGGTCATAATCTTTTGTTCTTCCTTTCATCCATGCCCCTCTGTAATGTGACTTTGCAGCTTGTCCTTATCAAGGGAGATTCAAGAGGGGTGGGGAAGCCTGCTCTTCCTCTCCTTTGAATTTAGTCTGGTCCCATGACTTGTTTTGGCCAACAGAAAGTGGCAGAAGTGGCAGGTGACAGTTTCAAGCCTAAACTTTTACAAAGCCTCAGACATTTCCACTGTGTGGCTCAGAACTCTGCTGCTGAGATGTGAACAAAGCCAGACTAGTCTGATGGATAACAACAGACCATGGGGACAGAGTCTCTAGTCTTCCCAGTTGATCCTGCTGAGGCCATAATAGACCAGCCAGCCCTTAGCCGCTTTCCCCCTCCCTGCAAGCTGGCTGCAGACATATGAGCAAAGGTAGCAAAGATCAGCCAACTTTGGGCTAGATCACTAAACTGCATAGCTGACCCACAGATTCATAAGCAACTCGCTGTTGTTTTAAACATTAAGTACTGAGAGAATTTCTCACACAGGAAAAACTAACTGATACGTGCCCCAGGCCACTAAAACACACAAACACATTCCAAACCACCCTGTATGTCTCATAGTTTATGTCTTATAGTTTAAGTCTCATATAAATGAGCAAGGGTCGCCAGAGCTCAGGTTTCTTGTGCCCTGGGATGGGTAAAAATTCTATAGCTCCACTGGCCTTATACCTGGATCAGAGATGTGGTTAGAATTTTCCTTCTAGCCTTACACTTCCCTTTAATTTTTCCTTCAAATCATTTCCTATTGAGTTTCAATAATTTCAAAATGATCTTATTTGTGGTGTGTATTATGTGGTTTACAATTTTTGTGTATTTAGGGTGAAAGAAGAAAGGAGGTGTATTGGAAGCCCAGTGGGATGAAGGATAGACCAAAAGTTATGTGAGATAACATGGTGAATAAACCAAGGACTATCTATAAGTTCTCTTGCAATATCTACTTTTTTCTCTGCTTTAAATAAAAAAGGAGCAACATCTACTTTCATACCACGGCCCAAAATTTCTCCAAGCCTTTTCTCAAACCTATATGTTAGTAATTCATTCATCTATTGCTTTATTTATTCAATAAATATGGAGCACACAGGGGGGATGCCAAGTTGTAGCAGACATAGGCGTTTGCATAGATCTTCTTCCAGAAAGAAAAGAGGGAGAGAGAGTTTTCAAGTCAACAGAACTAACTCTAGTACCACAGAATGATTCATAGAGGGGAAAGCCTGGGAGTGGGGCATCTACACGTTTTCCTGGACTGTCCAGGCAACCACAGCAATCAGGTAAGTAGAGAGAGTCAATGTGGTTTTCTCCAGAACTTTGTACACGTATCTGGGAATATAATATAGAATAAGCAAAAACTGGATTCCATGTCAAACTCTAATTACTAGCATCATAATTGCGATGATAGTTGACAGGTGGCTCTGGACCACCTATAAATGCAAGATGACAGATGCTGAGTGTCAGACTTGGCGTCTAATTGGAAGGAATGAGTGTGTTACATTGCTGGCCTCTACATTGCTTAGGTTGCATTTTGTATCAAACCCTTCCTCAGGCTTAGAGTGTAATGTGACCAGTGTGTGAACCGTACTTAACACTAAAAAATGAGCAAAACGAGCTTCCCCAGAGCAGTTATGTAACATCAAGTTTCGATGTTCCACTAAACCATTCAGAAGAGACATGACAGCTATGGGACCACAAACACTTGCTGTGTTTGAAAGGTTACAGGTGGGTGTTGAGTTGTAGGGAAATGGCACAGGAAATGTGGGCCCGAGTTAAGCCATGAGGGCATGTTTTGCCTTAGCTCCTCCTCAAAGTAAGACCTTCCAGAAAGAAATTCACCAAGAGAAGTGGGTAAGTTGAGTGAAAGACCCATTTGGTTCTCAATTTGGGCGGGAGAGATGTGAACAGAAATTACATCATGGTTGGAAGCGGGATTTCTGGGCTTCCTGTTTCTATTACAGCTGGAAAACAAGTGCTTTGTCATTATGTGACGATGTCTTTGCTGCTATGTCTTCTTGTGTTCCTATGGTTAAAATTTTATGTCAAAAATAATTATAGAAAAAAATATATGCAATATGACAGAGAACAGCTGTGGCCTGATTAATCGATAGCTTGTTGCTGACAGCTCTGCAGTGCAGTACAGGGAGACCACAGACTGAGAGGGAGAGGGCGTGTGCCTGGAGAGAGAGGCTTTAAAGAGAGATAGGAAATGATTCTGACAAGCCAGATGCAGACTGGAGAGAAGGGGACAGCAGCAGTCCCAGGGGAGTTTCAAACAATAAAAATGAATCATGTTTTTCACTCCTTTTTCCTTTTCCTCTATTATGAATGAGAAGTATGAGTGTCAGGTTCAAAATTACCCAGAAAGCCAAGCTTTGAGCTGAGGATCTGCCGTAGATGACAGAGTTGCGTGGAGATAATGCCCTAAACTGAGGTTTCTGGGCATGTGAAAGAGCCAGGAGGGCCGCTGCAGGCCGCATGCAGTAGAGGCCAACCAGGAACCAGATCCAAATGCTTCTGACATCTTTAGCCTCCATGAATGAGCCTCCATACCATGAAGGTATGATGTAGTAAGAGTGCCAGGAAATGGATTAAGCAGAACATATCTGTTGCATATTTCAACTATTCCTAGGAGTGCTGGGATGGAGTGGGGAATGAAAACATGCCAAAAATGCAATATCGCATGAAATTAATTACCTGCAGTATTCATTGGTTCTTACCTGTATTTTGCGCACAAGGGTAATTGCTAAAGCAGTTTTGTTTTCAGGGCTTTACATGTATTATCTCCTTTAATCCTTACAGCATCTCTAGGAAATAGGTACTCTTTTTATCTTAATTTCACAAATGAGGAAATCGAGGCATGGAGAGGTTAGATAAATAACTCGCCCCGGCCACGCCTGGCATAAGTGTCAGAGACAGGATTTGGACCCAGCGGCTCGACTCTGGAGAGCATAGCTGCACTTTCGACCATGGCGTAGATTGCCTAGACCGCACTTCAGTGTTCATATACGTGCAGATATGTTTTGTTTTTTTTTTGTGTCTGTTCTATTTCTATTTGAAACCACATCTATTTTTTACTGATCGTGTTTATCAGCAATTTGGTTCTAATTCAATCTGAATTATTTACACATAATTTCCCTCTTGAGCAGAGTCTCAGTTATATCTCTAAACTTTCATATTAACACATCTGAAGAAGCTTGGTACTGGCCTCTTCTTACCTCTTTTCCACACGTTTAGTCTTGAAACGTGGCTGCTTTTCCTCTACAAATGATGTGTTTAGTGCTCTATGTAATCTCTGGTGGAAAGAACAGATTCACACATGGAGATCGTTAGAAAACACAGTCGGGGACAAAGTACCGCCTGAGATTTAACAGTGTATCTCGCCACGGCAAACCTTGTCCACTATAAATATACTTCCAGAGATGCCTGAAAACAGATCAACATGCAGCCCCAAATTCCAAGAGAACAAGAATTCTAATTATAAATTACTATTCTACCTAAAGAGAAAACAAGTAATTTGACAGGAAACTTAGAAATGCTCAGGGTTGTAAAAACATATGTGACATAAAGAAGAGCTATCATGACGAATGTGTGGCAAAGGGCCTTGTACAATTGCGAATGGGGTCAAAACTTAAGTCTGAACTTCTTAGCGGCCAAAACGTACAATGGAGAAGGTCAGTTGTCTGCGGAGTTCTCCGTAGGAGACCAAATACTTCCTAGGATCAAAGTAAGAAAAACAGGGTTCAAGTGTACCCAAATCAGTGATAGCCACCTACCTAGAAAAAAAGTACTGTGATAACAAAAGAAGAGGTCAGCATTACAGATGAATGAGCAAAAACAGCCCCGTTTTTTTGGATGGGGGCCGTTGGGGACTTCGAGCTCATTTAATAGGTTTCAATTTTTGCAAGAAAAGAATCTGTAGGAAACAAATTTTGAACACTGTCTCCTCAGATTGTCACTATTAAGAGAAACCAGGTTAAAAACGATTCTATTGCTTCCGTTGCGAGCAGCAGTGGAGGGTTATATGAAAGGAAAGGACATTATAAGATAGCTTAATTTAAGGGCAAAGTGAATTAATGGGATAGAGAGAACTCCATCTTCAACACTGAGAGTGTCTATGCCTCTACCTTGAGCACATCGACACAGCCCTAGTTTTGCTAACTTGTCATTTGTCAGTGTGACTTGGTGCTCTGGATTCCTCCATTACTGGGAATTCTGAAGTTTGAGAATGTTGGAGCAATACGCCTGTGGCACGCACCTGACTGGTGTGGAGCCAGTATTGCAGCCTAGATTTGTTCTTGATTCGTGGTAGCAGCAGCCTGTACACTATGTGCTCACCAATGGTTGTCAAGATGGACAGACCAAATCCGATGCACAGCAGCACGAAGAGTCCAGAGAAGTGTTTGATGCCCATTTGTAATGTCTGTGGCAAAACAGGAAAGGAATGCCCATGAATGTGATGCTCCACCTGGCCCCACACTTATTCATTCTTAGATGCAGATTCTTTTTTTTTTTTCTGGACCCAAAGAAAGCGGGAGAATGTCCCTCCCTGTGTGCTCTGCAAACCTCACTGTATACTACACTGTGAAAGAAATCCAGCCAGGACTGAGGGCTGCTGTGGAGCACAGTTCCTGGGATACTGCTCACATATTGATGGATGGTCCCTGGACTTGTGCAGAGGCCCTCAGTCTGGACCACACTACAGTCACTGGAGAGAGACTGAGAGATAGAACCCAAGAATGGAAACAATTTAATATATTAAAACATTGAATAGCTGTCAAGGAAAGAACCTCTTCTTTTAATTTTCTATTGCTTACATCCACATACTAATAGACAAATAGAAGTAGTTACTGTTTTTTTTTTTTTAATTAGGCATCTGTGTACCAGATACCATACATGCACAGTATGATCTTACAATAACCCTGCAAGTTAAATATTATTATCTTCATTTCACATTTGAGGAAGTTGAGGCTCAGAGAGATTACCTTACCCAAAATCACACAGCTAATAAATGAGGGAACCAGGCTTTGGATCCAGGTTGTGTCTGATGCCAAAGCCCGCATTGCTTTCCAAGCAAAACCATTTACAGATCACTTGTTATCTGAACTCTTACTGTCTATTCCCTATAACAACTTGCAAAAATTTTTATTCAGAACTCATCATTGGAATTGAAAACCCACTCTAATCTGCCCGTGAGCTCCAATGGAAATGTTTAAATTGTGTCTGAGCCTGAGTGATAAGATGTACAGCTGCAGCTGTAATTTGGCAGCTCGTCCCCTAGGACCACATGGAGTAAATGTGCTATGCATTGGATGTGTGCATCTGCCCCACATTGTCACGTGACGACTTGTTTTCTAATGCGGTGGAACTGGCTCAACTTGACACGTATCACTGGTCAGAGAAAGAAGAGGAGCAATGAATATTCAACGTCGAATCTTTAAAATAAATTTAAGTGATGCAGGAAAAATGATGATTGCAGTTGCAAGTGACATAAGTAGAAACATCACATTCAGAAATGCAATCACAGCCTCATCTCATGTTTTCAAAATGAAAGCATAAATGAAAGCAAAGAAATGCACACAAACGTTAAATTTTTCTTTTCTTCATTCCATTGCTTCACCTGCAGCTTTATCTGATAGCCCACAGCCACACACTTTTGGGGGTTCAAGTGCCAAGGACAGAAAACTGTCCCAGAATATAGACAGGGACAAATCTCAGCCATTTACTACTTCACTTAGTCCTTTGTGAGCTCACTTTAGCCTACCCAATCTCAGTTAACTATTTAATCAATAAGTAACCATTAAAAAATGGCCTTGCTTGCTTTTTTATTTTGCTAAATATTTACACTTAGGTTTCTTTAACATTTTATTGTTCATTTACATTAGTTTATGTCCATTGCACTGTACGGGAGAAGCATATTCTGTATATATACTCTACCCATGAATACCACTAATTAAGCACTAAAAAAATGGTGTTTTAAGTGCTTTATATTATTCAGAAATTCTTGGTAGATTGCCATATATAACAATCTATGTATTGTGCATTAGATATTAAACACCTATAAGTGTCCAAGAGTGTTTTATTGTTATCTAGGGAAACTAGTTGGGGTTTTGGATGAAGTGGGAATGCTTTATTTTTTTTCCCATTTAAAATAATGAAAGGAACTCCATCATCTGGAAATTCATTCACCAACATTTCCAGGAACAGACTAGATTTAGATAAAGGGAGATGCCTGTACTATCAAATGTTCTGAGTGGTCTCTGTCCAGATCATCAGTGCTTCCAGTGACAGGTAGAGGCCGAGACCACCAATTTTGTTGCTACCCAAACCCTGCTTTGCATCTTGCTCAGATGTAGACACTTGAAACATCTGACACCTGGTTAGATAACTGACTAGTTCTCAAATCTCCAGCAAGAAATGCAGTTAAGGTATTTCGCTCATCATTTGCCTTCGGTGTTACTTGCTACATCTTGTGAACTACGCCTCCCCAGGCTCCAGGCCACATCAACACACAGAAACCACTCAATTTCTCTCGTCCTCGAAGGAGTGGTCTATACTTATTTTAATTCGTCTTTTACCAATTCTCTTCCAAACCCACTCCGACCAATCAGGCTTTTGTCCCTACCAATAACCTAGACAATACCTGTCAAAGCCATCAATGAGCTCCAAATTGCCAAATCTAAGAGTTGGTTTTCACCTCATTCATGTGTCAGCCTGAACTCTGTTGATTATTCAATCCTCTTTGATATATTTTCTTCACTTCTCTCTTCGTTATACTTCCTCTCCATCTTTCTGACCATAAACATTGGTCAATCACTTAGCTACATCCACTTCCTTACACAGACTCATGACTTTAAATACAAACTATGTGCCAATGATTTCCATATTTATATCTTCTCCAATTCCTGACTTAGCCTCTCTACATGGATATCTAATAGATATCTCAAACTTAACACGTCAATTAAAGTCCTAATTTCCCCCCTGAAACCTGCTCCTCACACAGTCTTTCTCATCTCAATAAATCCATCCTTTCAATTGCTCAGGCCAAAAACCTTAGTGTGTCTGCAGATGTGGTGGAGACTTACCTTTAAATATCTCCAGAATAGGATGACTTCCTATCACCTCCCCCAACCACCCTGGTCCAAGCCACCATCATCTCTCACCTAGACTACTGGAATCACCTCCTAACTGGTTCCCTGGCCTCATCAGTCTGTCATCTACATAGCAGCCAGAATGACTCAAAATATCATGCCACTACTGCGCTCAGTGCTCAGCAATGGTTTTCTGTCTCATACAGAATAATGGCCCTATGTGAACGAGTCTCACACTTCCTAACTTCATATCCTTTTCTCACTTATTCAATCTGTCAGCTACGTGGGTGTCCTCATTCTTCCTTAAATCTATTGAGCAGGCGCACCTGCTGGAGGGTCTTCATTTTCTGTTCGCTCTGCCTGTAAACTCTTCCACCAGGAGTCAACATTGCTCCTTCCTTCATTTTCTTCAGGTGTCTGCTCAAATGTCACAGGTCAGTGACATCTACTCTAACCACTGTGGTTAAAAAGGCAAGTCCTGCCATCCTCTCTCCTTTCTTGGATATAATCTATTCCTCTTACCTTGCTTTATTTTCCTCCTGACAGAGTACATGTTTGTTTATTGCCTCTTTCCTCCAGTAGAATGCAAGCTATGAGAGGCCAGGGATTTTGCCCATTTTGTTCAGTGCACACCCTGACTGCCTCAAACAGCACCTAGCACTTAATAGATTTTCAATAAATAATTTTTGAATGAATAGATAAAAGCATATGAGAGCTAGAATCTATTTTGTGCAATATAATTGTAAAACACACACACACACACGCACATACCATGCACACATATATATTTTCTCCCAATACTTTTGTATATGTCGGGAGATTTTTAGAATAATTCTGTGAGGGAGAAAGATAGAGATGGATATTCTCAACTGATGAGAAAACTAAAGCTCAAAGAACTCAGGAAACTTACACCGTCAATCTGAGGACTTAATGTGGGAACCGGGAGGAAAAATATATTTACAATTAATAAAGTAATAATGTGAAGATCAGATGAAGTAATTCTGGCTGGCGTGTGCTGGAAGTGTATTGTATTGATTTTACTAGCTCAGGGCCCTTTCCTTGGGGAACTGCCCTTCCTCGTTTCACGTGGCTTTGTTTGCTATGTCTATCAGTCACAGACTCTACACTGCTAGGTCACACCAGATCGCGCATATGGCCCAAGGTAAGTCAATTTGCATTTGAATCAGAGACATTTGGCATTGAAAATGCTTGGAGCTGAGTCACTTCCAATGTAAGTGTCGCAAAGACATAGTCCCTTACTTCCTGCCACTAACATCCCTGGCATCCTGTGGTTCCTGAGGCATCAGTTACTCGCCTTCTTACATCAGAATGATGAGCTTCCCATTATTCTTTTGATAATCCCACTTTTCTTGCTTAAATTAATCTGTTGCTTACAACCTAAGAATCTGGCCTGATAGACTGCTTTAAAGGATTAAGCTTCTCTAGCATTGAGGTGTGAATACAACTGCTTTTGAGATAGACTTCATTTCTCATGCAGAACTCTGAAATGGATGTTTGTGATGTTCTAGGAAGATTTCTCTGGCAGGTGAGGCTCTGTCTTTCTTTGTGTGCTTCCAGACTCTTGGTCCATAGTAGGTGTTCAATAAACGCTTATTAATTGAAGTGCATACCGAAAAAGAACTTAGTTACAATTACTCTCAAGATTTCTAGCCCCTATTTAAGTATTTTCCCCCAGAGCAAAATAACTATAAGAACCATGAGAAATCATTTTATTTTTTGGTGATCTAGTGTGTTTTAAACTTTGTGTGACCTCTTCTCTAAGTCTGCAAAGCCAAATCCTGGTGTTCTAAATAATTTCCTTTTTAATTAGAGAGCTGGGGTTGGGGAGGAATAATGTTTTTAGTGAGAGAGAGGTAAAGAAAAGAAAGGCTCTGGAGCTTCTAACATTTCGATAACTCCTAAATACTTAGCAGCAGGAAGAAGAAGAAGCAAATGCTGTTTCTAATTTTGAAGACCTTATTTCTACTTTATTTTTGCCACCTCACTATTCTGCTTGGAAGAGCAGTAGCTCAATGATATTTGCAGATTCATTATTGTATCTATACACAGAGCCCTTTGCTGGGGAGGGATAGAAGATGGAGACTTGCATCAGGTGTGGGATTTCTAGGTACCAAGGGGAGTGACTCTGTCTGGCTAGAAAGAGTGAGGTAAGATTTTGTGATGTAATCATTTGGGATTTCTGGGTGGGGGGGATTGGTAAGAATTAACAACAACTGTAAAATGGGAGAAAAAAGATAGTCACTCAGAGAATCTGGAATTTTCTCATCAATGAAGACAGATTGAAAGATCACATTGAACCAAAGAAACAAAAGAGGAGATAGATGATTTGCAAAATCCAGGGAGACACTGCATAGGTGAAGTTAACAGTGCTCACACATTTGTCTGAATGAGCAAAATCATCCAGATGGACAGCGATCAGGGTCTGCCATCAAAGAACTGCCCATCACATCCCAGGCGCTGGAGGCTGGGGCCCTTCCATGTTCTCTAACCTGTTGGTAAGGAGATTCTTCGATCCCCGGCCCCTGCTAGGATTAAGCAACCATCTTTTAGTCTTGAACCATAACCCTTTTACTATATAAACAATTACTTTAATTTCTTTATTTTCTCTTCTGAATTATGACCATAGGCTTATCTATTTTCCAGAATTGTAAACATATAAAAAGTATGCTTTTAAAAACACTTAACATTACTTTCTAAAAATTTATGGGTTTACACATTTTATTTGTTAATTTTAATGGCTTTATATTATCACCTACTCTTTTATCATAATTGACTTAACTAATCCCAAACTGTCAGGTGTTTTTCTTTAACATTATTTATTTACATATATGTGATAAATATCACTGCAATAAAAAAAAAGTGTGCATAGCACTTTTTTAAAAAATCATTTTTGAGTCTTTCTTTGAGACACATATTGCAAGGGCTGGGATTACCAGGTCAGATGATATAACCGTTGTGACTCCTCATGGTGTGTAAAACAGCTGATGAAAAGTGTAAAAGCCTGATGCTCCCAGAGACACAGGAGGCTCACATCCTCAGCAACCTTGTTTTATAATTAATCATTTTTTTTTCCTTTTTAAAATGTTTTCATTTGTCTTTATTCAATTAGTGAGGCTAGTTTTCGATGCTCATTTTCCCGATCTCCTTTTGTATGAATCGTATATTTATATCCTTTGCCCAAGTACACATCTCAGAAAAGTTTAGAAAAAAATTATTAACCCCTTTCCTAACATGTTCCATGTGTCTCCGTTTTTACTTTTTCTGTTAACTTTGTTTTGTTAGATATTTTTATACAGTAGTTTTGAATTTTATACAGTTGTGTTTGTGTTATTGTAAACTTCTGTTGTTTTAGTCGTTAGAAAATATCATTTATTGGGATAAATGTTTTATGACTAGTGGCTTTATTTTTGAAAAATAATGAACACTTGAGTCTATCTTGAGCTTTGTACTAAAGAGTGGAACACATTAGTCTCTCTTCGCTGACTTAATTTCATCCCCATGCTTCAGAGGTACTTTAGCAATAAAAGTCCACCCCTTACTGGGGTGGCCTGTGTTCCTTTATGCTAATTTTTATTTTTATTTTTAAAAAGTCTTCAGATCTTAAAAATATTGGCAAATAAAAAAATTGTAGAAATACCATGTAAAGCTAACAACAAAACAATGTATTTATGGATTAGATTTAGCTTATAAACTATCAGACTGTACCCTTTGATCTACATACTTTATTGCTGCTAGTGTCCCTTCAGTGTTATGGTTTTTCATTACAAATCAGCCAGTGCCTTTAAAAGCTGATGTATGATTTGCTGTTATTCACACAGTTACCAGCCACTGGGATAGCTATGGTAGCCAATACAAAAGGAAAGGGGTCCAGTTCAGATTCTCAGCCTAATAGCCTGATTTCTCTATCACAATGCTACCTTGTCTTAAAAAACATCCAAGCCTCTCCAAGGCATGCAAAATAAATAAAACACTGTAGCCAGAAAAACTACCTACTTTATATCCTAACAGGGAGAATCAGTAGCAGAAGAATGGAATTTGTGATTTAAAAAAATCCCTGGAAAGTTTTTCTTTGAAAATTCTTCTAAAGCACGATAGAGTATAAACCAACTGTTCTAAGGCCATATTTTTTCTACGTTTCAAAAAGAAAGAGGTGTTTAGTGGTTTTTGGGATTGCAACATATGGTAGAAAGCAGACACAACCCATTAATAAAGGATTCACTACAACATATTGTTACTGATCTCTATAGCCTCAAAGGATATTAGTTGCTGTTATCGGTTTAATCTAAATACTGTCACTTATTTTTCAAGATGAGATAAAAGTGGAAGATGATTTAAGACTGCCTTGCTTAATATGGTTTTTTTTGCAGTGCATAGAACCAACGAAGTGAGGCCACTTGACAAAAATTTTTCTTTTGTAAAAATTGAGGCTTGATTTAATTACATTAATAAGAATATCAGAAATAATTTTATGCAGGTAAATATAAGAACCATAAAAATAGGAGGCCTTGCAGTGAGGTGGAAAAGCTCAGCATTTGGGGTCAAAAAATTTGATTCAAGTCCTCGCTTTGCCACTTGCCAGACAGGAGACCTTGATGAAGATTCTAGACCTCTACACAGCATCATCTACAAAACTGAGATGATGGCACCCATCTCACACTCTTGTTATGATGATTAAATGATACAACAAATGTAACAGTATCTGGGACAGTTGTTCAAGAAATGTTAACTATTATTTGTCACCCCCAAAAGTTGCACAGAACTAAATTTGTTGGCATCCAGCAACAGAGAGAAAAATCAAAGCATTCTAACTTGGCAGTAAATGTGATCTTTCTTCCTCAAAAGCCACATAATCAGATCTTTCCAGTTGCTCAAGCTAGAAACAGGCTCTTAGTTCTAGGTTATTGCCACATAGCCTTGGGTACAGCTGTAGTAAGTAGACTGATCGAGCAATTAGCTTGTTAATTCCAGCCATTCCAGAAGCTGAAATATTTTCCCATTTCTTGTTAAATTTGAACTTGTAATCCAAAATGCTTTAAACCCTGGGTCATAATTTTAAAATTTCCATATTTTACTGTGCACATTGCAGAGTATACAAATAATGTCTCTTTTTTAGAGGTCATGCTGGCTAGCATTACACATGCTCACTTTCCTCATGCAAAGTTTTCTCTGTAAAGTCAACCAGTTGGGGCAACAGTGAGAGAGTCTCTCTCTTTTACACTTTCTCCAGTCAAGAAGTCTGTTTTCCCTTTGCAATGAGGAGGTAGGAGGACCTTGACATTGTTTTCTTTCTGGATTAGAATTACACAAATGTCCAGTTAAGTTTAGAGTGTGGCTGAGTACTAAGGGTTCAGAAGGAATCAACAGGTCTTCTGTTTCACTTACTATATTTATATAATAGAATGGGATGGTGGGGAAGGGGAAGAAAATTAGTAGAATGAATCGACTGTGCTCTAGGCACTTTACATGTTTTACCTTTTTGAATCCTTAAAATAACCCTTGGATGGATCCTCATTTTAATTAAGAGGAATGACACAGAGAGGTTAAGTAACTTGCTCATGCTCACACAGCTAGTAAAAATTGACTGTGACAAAAACCCAGTTGTAACTGAATCCAAACCTGGGTGTATCTGAGCCTGAGAGCTATGTTGCTCTCCAAAGGGTGTATGAATCATAGCACTACAGGGTTAGGGTCCTTTACTGATTATTAATACAGTTTTTAAAAAAAACTGCACAGGAATTAAAAGGACAGGGACTCCTATTCTTTGTGGCTCCTAAGTAATCTATTAAATAACAAGTATGGCAGGGCGCCTTGATAGATGGGTGTCCTGAGAGTAATTAAATCTGTGGAGTTATTTTTCCTACTTTTGAGGGGCATGTGGTGGAAGTGTGTGTGAGTGTGTGTGTGTGTGCATGTGTGCGTGTGTGTGTGTGTGTGTGTGTGTGTGTGTGTCTTAAGACTAGCTATCAGCTTCTTCAAAATAAGGGTAATAAATCTTGAAACAATCTTTCTTGTCCTGAGGAAAATTACCTGTTTTGTCTCTTGGCTAAGAATGTATAGGGAGAGTATGTTTGACTGTCCTGGTGTTTTCGAGCCTTCAGCACATTCTATGGGGAATTGTCCACTGGGAGAAACAGGGCTGGTGTAACATGGCAGGCACTGGTGTGAAGTGGGACCTCGGAGAACCGGTAAAATTTAGGGTGCAGGTAGCGGTGTACTTACTGTTACACTGGCTCTCCTAAACAAACAAAACCAAACCAACTAAAACTTTGCCTTTTCTCCATGATGAACTACTCCCACCATGGCTGATTTCAAGCGATCGACATGATGTCACTGAACACAGAGCTGAAGAGAGATGAACACACATCGGCCTTCACCCAGTGTGTATGGGCTCTCACCTAGCATACCTCCTTGGCTGAAGGTTTATTAGGATGGGAGGAACTCTGGGCTGAATGTTGCATTCGACAAACAGCTTCCTGCAATGAGAGAGCTCTCAGCTTCCCTGCCAGACCCCAGGTCTGATTTTCAAAACTAAGCTTAGTATGGACAGCATTCACCTCCTCTTACAGTGATGTGCTCACCTATCTCTCCATCTTTTGACTACCAGGAGCAAAGCCACTTCAGCATCCTGGGGAGAGTCCACTGCCACCAGAATCTTCACGGCCTCTGCCCATGGGAGGAAAGACTCTGAATCTGCCCCATTCTATCTAGCTGGGGTGGGGCTGAGTATTGGAGGTGAGAGCTTTCTGGAAAGTTCTTGCCCTGTTTGGATAGAATCCCCCTTAACTGAACTTAACACTAGAGTGGGCAGCCAACCCTGAAAACCCACTGGCCACTGAGGCTGACAGCTGGGTTGGGCACTTAGTCCAGTCTTAGCATTTCTTACAAGAGCCCTGAGACCAGTTTCTGTTCAGGAGCTGGAGCAACGAGACAGAAGGAGCCTGCCTGGATTCCTAACCCTCTTGAGGGATTTCAGGGTGCATCATGGGAAGTGGGCTGCAGCCTGGAAAAGGGAAAGATGGGTTTTTGCTGCCTAGAGAGAGGTGATTAAAAGATGCTCAGCCAAAAGAAATGTATTTATCCCTATTGCTATAATGGGAAGTTAACGTTTTGTCGAAATATACCTGAACACATGTAAATGAAAACTGTTCACCTAACACCTGATTTGAATTGTATGTTCCCTCCCCCGCCCCCATATATAAGACCCATGAGAAGTAAGGCAGAAAAGTATATTTTCTTAGTTTTGAACTTTAGAAGTTCTTCACTCTTTACAGTTTGGTCTCTGAATCAAAACAAAGAAAAAGACATTTATAAAAGCCATTTCCTTGTCTTTCCGCACCAGGCTCCTTTGGGTATTAGTCTGAATCATTGAGAAGAATAGCTCTGAGTTGATCATAAATTTTGTGTCAGAACACGCGGCTTTATAGTCAGAAAGATGGTTGCCGGACATCTTGAGCTGATCTTGAAAGAGATAAGAGAAGAAAGTAAAAGTCGTTGTTGGGTGGTGCTCTTTAAAAAAGCTCACACAACTACCACCAGCTTCTTGTGGATCTCTAGGCCTCCAACTACAGCACTGAATTCCTCGAAGGATATTTTCCCATCGCCGTCTGTATCCAGGATGATGATGGTTTTGTCCACCAGCTGCTGTAACTGCCAGTCTTTCAGGTTGCCCCCCACCATCATCTTCAGCACCTGGAAGAGCTCCCCGTTGGAAATGTAGCCGTCTTTATCTATGTCGTAAATGTTGAAAGCAAACCTTAGCTTCTGCTCCTTATCCCCCTTGACACTGAACTGGGAGGTCCCCAAGATGAATTCCTTGAAGTCCACTTCTCCGTTGCCGTCGGTGTCAAAGACCTCGATCACTCGCTGCACCAACGGGTTCTGCTGCAGCTCGGACAGGGACAAGAACTCGTCCACGCTCAGAGTCCCCGAAGAGTCCAAGTCCAGCTTCTTAAAACTCTTGCTTAACCTTTTAATTTCATCGTTATCGAAGTGGGAGCACATCTCCTCCGGGTAACTGGCCTCATTCCCCATTGCGGATGCCGGGCACCGGGGAGCTGGGCGCGGCCAGGCTCGCGCGGAGACTGTTGCTCCGTGGGGGTGGGGGCGGGGACCTGGGGCGGGGCTAGGGAAATACTCGGCGCTGGGAGCAGGGCGAGGGAGTGGGTGGGGGAGAAGAAGAGGGGTGAAGGTGGTAGGGAGGGGCTTGCAGAGCTGAAGAGATAGGAAGGTAGGAGGAGAAAAGACTGAGGGCTGGGCTACTCTCCTCTTCCTTCTCTCAGCCCCTTGTAGGTTTCCATTATAACCCCTATCCTCTTTGCTATTATTTTATCTTCTCACGTCCTCACTCTCCGTCCCCCCTTATTCAATAAACTCCAAGGGAGAAGGGGCTGCATTTATATTAGTCATCGCAGTATCCCCAGCATAGTGCCCGAAACGCAGTTATGTGCTTAATGAACATATGTTGATGACTCAGGGGACTGCGATCAAGGGCTCCTTATGCTTACTTTGCAGGCCTAGTGTAAGGACTAAAAGAGATAATAGACCGAAGCATTGATGTTATATATTTCTTAAATTCTCTGGGAGGAGAAGCCAGGATTGGCATCCTTCTGGTATAGGGGTTCAAGGTCTAAGAGACTGCCAAGATATCACGCAGAATTTCTCACATGGATCATCTACCAGTAGTAACATTCCTGAGGAATACTCACAATGCTGGATTTGGGGCATTTTCTAAAGAAGAAATGGGTTCCAAGAGGATAGCTTCTGCCCCCCTAGGACTTCGAATCCATCATCTCATGCACAGTCCTTATCTTTGTGGGTGGCTGTCCAGCAGGGCACTTTGGGGAATGGCTGCAATGTGCCCAGTGAAGCCTTCTGAGTGTGTGGAGAGGATGGTGGCTCCTAGTCAATCTTGCTCTTTCCCCCTTTGCTTCAACTGCGTTTGTCCTTTTTGATGGAGCTTAATCCCACATGCCTCCATATTCCTTCTTCCTTTGGGAGCACATTAGTTACTCCAAATGCATAAGAAATAAATTGGGTTCAAGAACAATACAGTCCTAAGGGACTTGGGGGAATCCCAGGCCACAAAGTCAAACCAATGAAGGCAAAAACTCCCTCGTTTAAAAAAATGTCGGCGCATCCTCTGTGTTTTAGTTCAGCCAAAATATCTGTCTAAAGGTAGCCATGCTAAAACTGGCACAAGGCCATGGATACCTTAGATCTAGATCTAGATAGTTAAAGGGAAAAGAAAAGCTTTGAAGTCTAAAATATTTGCTGGCTGAATTATTATTCTGACTGACTGAATTAATTAGATCTTAAAGAAGTATTATAGGATAGAAAAAAATTTAAAATAAGGAGCCTTTGATTGCAGTCCACTGAGTCATCGACATACGTTCATTAAGCACATAACTGCGTTTCGGGCACTATGCTGGGGATACTGCGATGACTAATATAAATGCAGCCCCTTCTCCCTTGGAGTTTATTGAATAAGGGGGGACGGAGAGTGAGGACGTGAGAAGATCAAATCAAATCAGCATCAAATCTTAACTGTCCACTTAGAACAATAAGGCCTTGGACAAGTTGTTTAACGGCAGTTTTCCCATCTGTAAAAGGGGGCTACTAATATATTTTGCACAGTCGTAGGAGGATTAAAGCCAATATTACTCAAGATGATAAATCATTATCCTTATTGCTATTATGGCTAATTTTATTACTATTTATCCTGCTGGTGGAGATGAATTCATAAAGAAAGAATACTTGGCAGCCTGGGCATTCAAGTGCATATATGTCCATTTAACGAACACACCTCACATACTGTTTATAGTATGCCACTCACTGCTCTAAGCACAGTACCAGCATTAGCGCTGGCTCCTCCAGTTCAGCATTCTTTGGGACTGACTGCAGACTTTCCATCACAGCCTTGAGGAATCCAGTGACTGACTTCACTGGCCCATCGGCACTTTTACGGAATCCTCACTGACTTTCTCTTGAGTAACACCTTGATGGTTGTCATTTAGAAAGGGCTCACCAGTGTGAAAACTCTTAGTAAGTGTATTCCTCTATAGGAATATGTAGGAGGTATCGAGGGGATAGCAGAGAGAGCATAGGAATTAAACCAGGTTCCAAGGCCCTGCTCAGCTTCTGTTAGCTGTGAGTCCTTAGAGGAGCGTCCCTGTCCTACGTACAGTGTCCTCATCGGTAGGTAAAAGGTGATAACGATTATACCTGCTTCATCTACTGTGTGTGGTTATTCTAAGAGTGAGATGGGGGAGTGCATATAGAAATGTTATGTAAGAGGAGAAATATTGTCACAAGAGTTAACTAATTTAATGGTTGAACAGACAGCACCAGGAAGATGGTACAACTCCACTGAAATAATTCAAGTGTGCAACCAGAATTGCTTTACATCTAAATAGCCTTGTAGAGGATGTAATGTTATGCTGGGTTGGAAGTTTTAGTCAATGTGAAGTTGAGTTCCCCTTTGTATAAACGGTGTAGTTCAGCATTGTTTTGGGACTCGATGCCATTGTTTCCATTTTCTCTGGCCATTATTCTTAGTCATTTCTATGGAAAACAGTATTTGTTACTATTCCCGTTTAAAACTGTGGAGGGATCTGAATAGCTAGACATTCACTGTAGTAAGTAAATTAAAAAGTTTGGCAGATTGTTTTGAAAGAAATTAGGAGCCTGATGACACTTTGATTTCAATAAGTCATTTTTTTCTTCCTCAAGAGTTTTCAGATGAAGAACTATGAGATGGTCATGTGCAAAAATAATTGACATTGGAAATAAAACTAATAGAAATGTAAGTGGTGAGACTCGAGGCTCACGTAAGGCCATGCTGGGACCTTTATAGGCGACCCTTGACCTTTAGCTGGAAGTCCTCCCATTTTATGATGTTGCCAGTCGCTGCATTTAACATCTATCTTTATTGAGTTTAGTCACCATGTAGACTGTGGAACCATGTAGCCCTGAGTTTAAAACCTTTCATGAGCATCAGATTTCTCATCTGCAAAGCGGGAATAATATAATGACGTCATAGTGTTATTGTAGGTTTAAGTGAGGTAATACCTAAAGTAGTAATTTAAAAAAGTATCTAAAATAGCATGCCAGCACATAGTAGGTGCTCTATACGTTTTGTACCCTGTTTCTTTTACTTTCCCCTTCCTACTCCTTTATTTGCTTTTTTCCAAAGCAGAAATTTGACTCTGGCTATATGTGTTTTACCTTCTTTGGATGCGACCAATCTTGTTTTAAGTTTAAAACTACTTAACAGAAATACATTGAGCATCTACTACGTGCCAGGCCCCGTGCTGGGTAATGGGGTTTTCTGTGGTAAACAAGACACAGTTGCTTGAGAAATACACAGTTTTGTCACCGAGACATCTACACATTAAAAAGCAGTATGGCTTTAAGGATTTATTTGCTCAGTCTTTTATGTTTATCATGTATAGTCAAAGGATCAAAAGTATTATGCTTGATTTGATTTCTTTTGTAATTCTGGGATGGTTTTTAATATGCACTTTGGAGTGTATGGCTTTCAATCATAGTTTTCTATTTAATAACTCTGCGATCTTGGGCAGAGTTACTTGTCTGAGTCACTGTTTGCTCATCTGTAAACTAAGGACACGAATGCTAACTCAAAGCATCATTTTCAGGATTAAACGAGATAGAATACATAAGAATTAGACTCAGTGCTTAGAACACAGTAGGTACAAAACTGGTAGATGTCATCATCATCGCCTACTTTAGGCTTGCCTAGAAAATACATATGCAGATATATATTCAACTATGCGTTTTCTCCATAAATATTTACGGAGCATCTAATGTATGAGAGGGATACAACAGGGATCTAAAGCAGGTACTTTCCTAGCTGTGTCTGTCGTCACGGAGCTTTAGGGAAGACGCACATGAACGACACGGTCATGCCCATAAATGTTAAGGAGCACTGGAGGTGGGTGTCACAGATGAGCGCAGGAGGAATTTGATCTAGTCAGAAAGAATCACAAAACCTTTATTGGGGAAGTGATAATTGAGCTGAAATCTCAAGGAGAAGTTAACAGCATGTTTTGGGCAGGGGTGAGTGTTCCAGAAAGAAGGAACTCCATGTGCAAAGAAAGGCACCGGAGTGGAAAGAGCACATCAGGCAGGAAGACCTTAAAGAAGGCCATTGTGGCTGGAACAGGGAGGTCAAGGCAGAGCATGGTATTAGATAAAGTAAAGGGATGGTTTGACCATGCCCTTTGTTTGCCCTTCAGTTTGACACTGAAGAAAGGGCAGCTTTTATTCAATCACTCCATTCAGGATGTAATTTATTCAGTTGTGTTTCGACATGTAAAGGGTCGAGGACACGTAAGGCATTGAGGGCTCCCCTACGATGCTGTCTTCTCAACCATGTGCTGAAATTCCACCAGCGCTCACAGCTGTTTGACGAGGAAGTGTCTTCAGAAGCCTTGGATACAACAGAGGAAATGTCCAGGCAATTTCTCATATCACTAGGCTTGGTTAACGTCCTTTGTGACGAACAAAAAAGACGGCTTTTCTGCTATTTTGTGACATCTTGCATCATAGCCACTAGATGGCAATCTTCACACATTTCCACACTTTCTCTGTTTACTTCAAGCCAGGCTCTCCAGAGCCGGGAGGCAACTACTTAGCACAGAATAATTAGGGAGGAGTCCTGTTTTTTTTTTGATTCCCCCATAAATTTCAGTGTATGGAAATCTAAAAATATGGAAGACTCTTTCACAATAGTCCTAATCAGTTTGAGCACTGTTCACACCTTTTGTTGCATAGTAAATAACATTCATAAATATTCATAAGTTCATTGAATTTAACTAGGGGAAAAGCAAGAGCTATTAGCAGTATGTGGTCTTAGGTATAATTTATACTCCAAGCATTTCCAGTACATAAAAGAGGAGACCCTTATTCCATGAGATCTGTTTATATGGTCATTAGCAAGGGTGATGGGGGCACTTGCTGAAATTAGTTTTCCTTGTATCAGAATTCAAACTTCTGTCATTTATAGTAAGCTGAGAGCAACAGAGAAGAAGCCCTAGCTTTGTGATGATATGGGGGGTGGGGAAAACAAGACCGGAGAATTGTTGACCTCCTGCCTACCTACCCAGCAACCCGACGCGAAATACCACTGACCACATTTAAAGAAAATAGTTAACTGTTGTTTCTTTAAAGATATGTTTTAAGAGCAGCCTATGGCTTGTATAAACCATCTTCATGTTTTCCCACTCAAATGTTGAAGCCGAGTTGGAAGAAAGGAATAACAGGATCCTATAAAAACTGGTTAATCCAGCACCTTGCAAAATAGGAAATTCCAGAATCATGTATTTCTGCAAAAAAAGTCTTTAGTTGTATAATGTAAGTAATAAATAAAAGAACATTTATTTGGCATCTGAGATGCTTGTAATTATAAAACGCTCCTGCTTTTTTGCAGATGGGTCCATGAAAGAGGGTACACCAACACTAATTTCTTGCACGCCCTTAATATTTACCAAATTTTTTCTTCTGTACGCATAACTCTATACTCAGGGAAGAAGGAGGGAACACTTGTTAAGCTACGTATTCTCCATAAACTGGCTCGTTAAATATATTTCACTACCTACAAAGTAGACTCTTATTATCTCCGGTTTTGGGGTGAGGATCTAAAGTTTTAGAAGTTGCATGGCTTGCATAGTCACACAGTGATGGAGACAAGAGTCAAACTCTAGTATGTCCACTTCCAGAGCTGAAATTCTTTCAGTTATTCCAGACTGCCTTCTATACGGAGACTAGGAAAGATGTCCTTGCTCTTGTGGAGGTAATAGGGAGGCTACAGGCAGAACACAGGAAAAGTACAGTGCCTATAAATTACTCCTGGTTCTAGCTGTGGCTGCATAAAAAGTGGGCCAGGGAGGGTGGCCATCTATAATCTATAACACTTCAGTGTCTTGCTTATGCTCTAGCTAAAGGGTTCTTTCTCTCCTCTACAAGGCTTACCTCCTCCAGGAAGCCTTCTCTGATTCCTTCTTGCTCTTCCACGAATGAATCATGGGCTTGCCTGTGTCACTGTTCTACCTCGTTACTTTCTACTGCTGCCCCTGTGGTAGGATGGTGGAGGGGGTTTGTTCACAAGCCTGCCTCTCCCTGTCTGTGAGCTCAGTGTTCTTCTCTCTATCAGCTGCCATGCAGGGATGGCATGTAGGAGTTCAATACACATTTGCTGAATGATGAATGAATGAATGAATGAATTTGTTCTGACAGCAGAGTAACAGGAGGTGAGGCCTTTTTGAGATTGGTCTCCCTTTCTTCAGTGCAATTTCAGTCCACGTCATAAAAGGACCCAGGAAGAGCTTTGTGCTTCTTTAGGTTTCCAGAAAGCACTACCTGGATAGGGTCCATTTGACCTTATGCTTGGCTTAAATATTAAAGTTTATTACTTAGGCTAATCCAAGGGAAGCACTCAGCTGTCAAGGTGGCTTTTGACATACACAAGTTTTCAATTTAAAGCAATCTACAGTCATTAACTTTCTTTGCCTCACCATAAGTTTCATCACATTAAATAGCAGTGACATTTTAAATTGAAACAGGAAGTGACAGGGATGGGGTGGGGGTAGGAAGCTGCTGAGATGAGACCTAGTTGTCAAGAGCAGAAGAGACTTCATTAAAACTCACCCTTCCCCCACCTCCTTTAGGTTTTGAAAAATAAACTGTACAGAAAATTGACCAGCATTGAAGCTTCTTGATGTGGCTCGTGTGACCTCTTTGGCTTTCAATGTATAGTTGACTAACCCTTCCCCTCCCCCTCCAAAAAATTAACAGAGGCAAGAATTAACAGGTTTCATAGTAGATGCCCATTTTGGTGGACTGGGGCTGTGGTGGGGATGAAGAGGCCAGACTAGAGGCCAATAAGTTCACTGTCCTTCTCTGAGTCCCAGGATCAATATCTTCAGCTAGTTAGGTCAGGATTCCTCTAAATAAACCTGCTTGAGAACCACAGCACCCTCTAAGCTGGACATGCTGCAGGGCTCAATCTCAAGGTGAGCAAGTAAGCTTAAGAGAGCTTAAGTGATTTGCTGAAGGTCACTCAGTGGGTACATGGCAGAGTCAGGACGAATATGATAACTACCATCCATTTAGCACCTACTAGGTGTACAGCACTTTTATGTACATTATCTCTGTTCCTTATGCCATGTCAGAAACCTCAAATATTGCTATTTCCATTTTGCAGAGGAGGAAACTCAGAAAGGTTAGGTAATTTGTGTTCATGGTGTTTTTATGCACCTTTTAGATGTGGATATTTTGACACCATGGCTATTTTTACATTTGTACCTCAACAGTGCTCCTAAAAACAAACTATTTAAACTTCAGCTTTAAAAAAATTACCTAATAATAAGCTTAACAGACATTTTAATTCCATCCCTTCCCTGTAGCCCTATCCCTTATTGGATGAAGTTCAGGATTGGGGAAGCCAAGGATGGGAAGGGTCAAGAGTAGATTAAAGGTCAGGTTGGGGTTGGTGTTTAGGAATGGGGTGAGGTCAAGGATAGAGTAAGTTCAAGGATGGGGTGAAAGTCAAGTTGAGGGTGAGGTCAGGGATGGAATGGGGCAAAGTTTCTTATTATGCACTTTCCTTGCTGATAAAAAAAAAACACTGAAAATGTAATGATTTACTTTTAGACTATTTCAAAATTTACTTCCCTTTTTTCCTACCCGTGTAACCGAGCTCTCTAGACTCCTGAGAGAGAGCTCCTTTCACAAAGACATTTGACCTCTTGTATAGTGAGTATTTGTTTTCCTCGGCACTCAATAACATCATGAGACCCTTAGATTCATAGACAGAAAACCTTGTAACAACCCAGCAGGGTAGGAACTAGACCGGGGCTCTTTCCCCAAGGACATAAAGCTGCGTCCTCACAGTAATAGTAGAGCCAGGTGGTCTGACTCTCAGGACCAGGGTTGTTCAGTGGCGCTGGCTGTACTTCTCTCTCCTTCTTGACCAGCACATGGCATGATCTCTTTCCCTGCACGCTGGACCTCTGTCTGTGTGTGCAGAAGATGCACATCCACAGATGGTCAGGCTATGGGTATTTTCTCTAGCTGGCTCCCAGCCCCACTTTCATCTGCCATGAGGGGCTGTGCTAAACATTTGTTTGCCCTTCCAGATACACCCTCCGCCTTTCTCCATCCTGCTTCGTGCTCTAGGAACTTCCTCTAAGGACCCCATCACTGGCTTCCTCGACCTAAGGCAGTGGTGGAAACTGGAAAGGTGGGAGGAGACTGAGGTTAGGTTTTCATTCTCTGGTTCTCTCTCAGCCAAGTCGCTGTGGGTTGTCCCCAACCACAGCCTACAGCTCCCAGGGGAGTTCTAGGAATGGTGCTCTCCATTTTTTGCCCTTGAACCTAGGCATGGTAACAGCTCCTTCACTTTACCTGCCCTGGGAGACTGTACTATTTCTGTTAGTTTACTTTGTAAATAATTTCTTGAAAACTCTCCTCAGATGGTTTGAGTGTGCTCTCTATTCCCTGCCAAGACCACTGTTTGCTTTTCCTTTTTGACTATTCTCAGTTGGTTAAAAGATGCCTTATTCAAGTTATTATTTAGAGTAGATTTTCAAAGAGAGGTATCATCATATATCTTAATAATTCCTTAAAGAATTTTAAGTTTGCTAACTTGTGATCCGTTGCCTTCCTTTTCCTGATCTGTAAATAACAGATTTCACAAAATTGTTGTCCTAGAGCTCTTAAATTCAGTCAATGATTTGAAAAAAAAACTTTTTTGTTTTTCCTGAGTCAAAGGAAATGACGGAAATTTAAAGCCTGCCATATGTTTTCCCCAGGGGAATTGATCTACAATGAGTCTATGGTGGGCAGAGGCACAGGTGTGCTAGGAGGATCATGGGAAACATCTGAGGTCAATTTAAAATTCCTCTCTGAAAATTGCTGGAGTCTGGTCTGCAGAATTGGACCTGCAATTTCCTAGGTGACTCTGGGGAGCAGATAAAACCGTGGAATTAAAAAAAAAAAGTGAGTTTATTTTCAGAAAAACTGCAGTTAGACAGTTCTAGAGTTGCCAAGAGATGAGAGGTGAATAGATCAAGGTTCTCACAGGGGACTAAGTATTAAAGTCCAACTGTCAAAAATAGAGGGGAAAAGGCGTCTTTCGTGTCTTATTACTAGGTGACCATATAATTCTTTAGCTGAGCTAGAATATATTTTTGGAGTGAAAAGGTGTTGATTTCTCTGTGTTAATAGACACATACTTGGACTGTACCTGGCAGTTGAGAAGCAAGGTCAGAAATAAAAAGAAGAATATCTTCCTGGAGAGCACTGGGTGGGTGTATTCTCGAGAACATACCTGCTTTTGCTGTACTGTGCTTTGTGTTACATGTTTTCATATTTGAATAAACAGGTTTATGTTAGTGGTTGTGTTCATTTCCAAAAGTCTGCTCCCCTCTGTGTGCCCAAGTAGAGTTAGGTTCTGAGTCTGCAGAGCCCTGTGCCCTCAGAGGCTAGCCCCAGGAGTCAGATGGTCCCTTCAGCTGACATCTTAGTCTGATTGTCCTCTGAAATGGCAGTAGCCTAGAGGTGTGCCTGTGGTCAGAAGAGATGCAAATCATTCTGTAATGCAGGCTTTGGGGACATGACTGGGAGTCTCCTTTTGTCTTGTCTAATGTCTTGCTATCAATTTTGAATCACTTGGAGATTTTGACTTGAGTTAATCATGGTCCAAACAAATGGTAGAAAACATCAAGTGATTGTTGCTTTGCAAAATCCAGCAATTGGTTTGTTTCTTTCTTGGCTGAATTGACTCGGCTGACCAGTGTAAGTTTGAGTATTTCTTTTATGAAAACCCATGTAAATCTCTCCAAATAAAGATAAAAATGCCTGCCTTAAACAGTTGTAGTGAGAACCAATGAGTTAATGTCGCGAGTGTATTTTCTGTCATATGGTAAGAAATAGAACATGCTAGTTCTCTAATGCTCCATTTTCCTCTTTGTTTCCTTCAAATCTTTGCTCAGTGATTATCTTCTCAATGAGGACTTCCATGACTGCTGTTATCACCCTGATCCTTCTCATCTTGTACATAGTATCTAATTTGCTCATGTAGTATGTCTATTGTGTATTGTCTCCTCCTGCTACAATGCAAACTCATCAAAGGCAGACACCTTTGTCTTTTCTGTTCAAGGATATATCCAAAGAATCTAGAACTGTGTCTGGTACCATAGTGGGTGCTTGATAAATATTGTTAGACAAGACAAGTCCATTTTTCCAGGTGGACTAAGTTCTTGGAAGCAGGTTGGGTAGATCATAAAGAAGCAAAGGATATCAATTACATATTTAGTGCCTCCCAAAAGGCTTTCAGTGAGTCATATCTAACATCATTCACACAATGTCTATGGAACACTGATACAAGAATTAGCCAGAGGAGAAGTATTTACATCTTGCAAACGTTGCCAATTCTGTTATTCAATGTCATTCATAAAAAAAAAGAATTATTTTAGAATTTAGTACTAAAGACAGACTAACTTCCTTTTCTTTTTTTGATTAAAAATCTTTCTAATTCATTTTATATTCCTTTTTGACATGGCTGCCAGGAAAACTGACAATTTAATTGTCAAGGGCATTGACCGGCTTGCCTCTGTTTATAGTTATAGTTATTTACTCTTCTAGGTTTGTGATATCTGATTTAGGAAAAAGCACACTTCTGTTATTTAAGTAAAATCAACATCTATCTATCTATCTATCTATCTATCTATCTATCTATCTATCTATCAATCATCATCTATCTAAGATATACTTATACTAGGTTCCTATAGCTGCTGTAATGAATTACACTAACTGGGTGGCTTAAAACAACAGAAATTTTTTTTCTTTCACATTTCAGAAAGTCGAAAGCCTGAAATCAAGGAATCAGCAGAGCTGGTCCTTCTGAAGACTGAGGCAGAATATGTTCCATGCTTCTCTTTTAGCTTCTGGTGGTTGCTGCCAATCTTTGGCATTCCTTGGCTTGTAGCTGTATTACTCCAGCCTCTGCCTCTGTCATCACACGGGCTTCTGTTCTGTATTTCTCTACACATGGCCCATTAGATTTAGGGCCCATCCTAATCCAGTATGGTCTTATTTTATCTTAAATAATTATCTCTGAAAAGACTCCAAATATGGTTACATTCTGAAGTTCTGGGTAGACATGAACTTTGGGGTCAACACTATTTAAACCAGTACACTACCAATATCGCTCTTGCTTTATGTTCTTACCTTCTACTCCCCAAGTTCTTCTCAGTTTCTCTGATTCATTTATACTTACTAGATGCTTACTAGATGCTTACTATGTACCAGGCATAGAGAATAAAATAGTAAGCAAAGTTTTTGCCCCCAGAGGTCTTACAGTCTAATGGAGAAATATACTAACAAATAGTAATCTGATTAAATAGATGTTAACAAATAGTAAAATTTATAAATTATGATAAGTGCTATGAAACAATGTGAGATATAAGATTTTAAGGGGAGATATGATTCAGATTGAATCACAGACAATGGCAGGCTCAGACAAAAGGGGATTTCAGCTGAGAGTTTATAATGAGAAAGCATTAGCTGAATAAGTATCAGGGAAAGAGTATTTGAGGAGGAGGAGGGAATAGCATGTGCAGATACACCTAAAGTAGGAAAACCACTGGGTATCTCTATCTAAAAAGATCATCGTGGTGGGGCTGTAATGAGTCAGGAAGAAAGTGGCATGAGATGAGGCTGAAGAAGCAGGCAGGGTCACGTGCCATAAGGCATTGTAGGCCATGTTCAGTATTTCAGATTGTTTCCCAATCTGAGCAGAAGAGTGCTCTACCATATGAAAAACAAATTGAGGAAAGGCAGGAATGAAAACAGAGAGAGAGAGCGATAGAGACCAGTTAGGAGATTTTTACAGTGATCCTGGCGAGGGATAATGGCTTGGACTAAAGTGATGACAGTGGAAATGGCAATAAATGGACGTATTTAAGACACATTTTATAGTGTGAGAAGTTACAAACTGTTGATGGATATAGAAGGTGAGATGGGGAGGCATTAAGGGTCCCTGCCGATTTTTGGAATGAGTAACTGGATGGACAGAGGTTCCATTGCCAAGACATGAAGCACAGGAAGAAAAGCAGATTTAAGAGGGAAGATCAAGGATTCAGTTTTTGAAAGGTAAATGTGAGATGTCTGTGGGATATTTGAGTGAGATATCAAATAGGAAATTGGATATATGGTTCTGGAACTCAAAAGAAAGGTATCTGTTGAAATACATATTTGGGAGTTGTTGGCTATATACAAGTTGTTTCATACAAGCTATATGAAAGCCATTATTGTTAGCTTTATATTTTTTTCTTTTAAATGTCAGGCTGACCTTGTTCTGTTTTATTTGGCTTCTCTTTTAAATACCCGAACTCCTGTGGCTCTTATTAAACCTTTTAGTCTCTTATCTTAGTCATCCAATTTCTGGCTCACTTTGCAGGTTTCTTTATAATTACATCGTAAAGGCAGAGCATTCCAATAAAAAGAAGTAGATTCTGACTATTTGTGTGCCTTGGGCAAATCACTTAGTATCTCTGGGTATTAGTTTCCCATCTGTAAAAGAAGAGAATCGGTTGTTTTCACTTAAAAAAGAAAACTATGATTCTGTAATCTAAGAATTACAGATTAAGGTATGTCTGTTTTTCTAAACTTGCAAAGGATTCATCATTGGAGCCCTGGGAAGTTAGCTCTGATTAGATCTTGAAGCATAATTTGAAGTCCACATCATGACCAGCAACTAATGGTTAAGCCAAACACTGTTAATGTCATTTTCAGATGTTATTACTATAATTCAGAACAGCATTTCTTTTGCACTTGTAAATATAGCATATAGGGGAAAAGTCAAAATTCAGACATTTACTCATCAAAATAGCATCACATTTAAATCCAAGAAAAACAAGTCTCAATGCAAATTTCTATAGGAATGAACACTCTTCAGGTGAAAAGAGTGATCCAAATATCATGGTTAAGTCCCAGTGGATGTAATAGCCTGGATTATTGACAAGGCACAGGGAACAGCACTTCCTCACATTCTTCAAGGTAAAGGTATAAGAAGTGTCAATTTTATCAGTTTTTTCTTACCTCGGTGACAGCGAAACTTCTCTTGCCACAGGGAACCACTTTGTACCACTTGTCATGCAGCACATCCATAAACCCATGCGACTTGTATTGACTGATTAGTTCTGATATATTGGAGGTCAATGGAGAGTTGGGTGGGAGACCGATGCCGTATCCTACGAGAAAAATATAATCTCAGGTGAGTTTTCCACCTGAGGGTTCCTAAGGGGTTGCTGCTACACTTGTGTGATATTGGCATCAGGCCTGGTAACAAAGGTATGGTGAACTGTCACTGTCTTGCCTTCAAAGGACTCAAAGATATCCGAGGTATGATTACCTTAGATCTGCTGTCTCTCTGAGTAGATGAGATGAGTCTGGAAATGAGAGGAATGGGCTGTGCACAGTATACAGGTGGCACATTGTATTCCAAGGCCTTCTGCCCTTCCTTTCGAGATATTCCTTAGAAGCCATCTTTGAGTTCTTTATCAGGGCTAGGATTCCCTATCCACCACTCCTAGAACCCCTTCTCTGAACCTTAAATACGCAAAAGTGGGTTAATCATAATCTTTGATTTATGACATACTGTCATCATTGGTCATGCATGACCCACTTTTGCTTTCACTTTATTTTTAAATAATATAAGACCATCTGAACATATGACAAAGCATGAGAACTAAAATATCAACAAGAGCTTGTAATAATTAACTTCAATTATTTAAAAAAATGATACTATCAAGTGTTGGAGAAGATCAAGAAGATTACTTACACATTGCCGTGGTTGTAAAATTGATATAACCACTTTGGAAAACAGCTTGTTATTATTTTGTACAGCTGAACATTTATAAACTCTAAAACCAGCAATTCTAAGTACATCCCCAAAGACCTCTTCCACAGCACACCAAGAGATATGTGTAAGAATGTTCTTACAGACACTGTTCTTAATAGCAAAAAATTGGAAACAACCCAAATGCTCCTCGATAAAAGAACAGGTAAATAAATTGTGGAATAATCACATAATTGGAATATTATACGGTGTGAAATATAGGAGCTAGAACTATGTGCAATAATATGGATGACTCTTAGCAGTATGATATTGTGTGAAAAAGGTCGGTCCCTGAAGATTACAGCACGAATTCATTGTGTAAATGTAAAAACGTTTAAGATAAAACAATATATGTCTAGGAATTCATATGTATATGACTAAAGTATAGTTAAAAAAAAAATCAAGGATATGATAAACCAAAAATCTGGGATAGTAGTTACTCAAGGCAAGAGAGTCAGGGAGAGAGGAACACAAAGGTAGATGTAATTTGTTGCCAGTTTTATTAATGAGCTTGGACTCTCCATCCTCATTCTGTGTGGCTTTATTTGCTTTCCAAACTGTACCTACACTGTTAATCTCTTTGATGAGCCATGTGAAAGAGCTAATTACCTACATTTTATCTTTAGCTATGGGATAGCAGAGTCAAAAAAAAAAAAAAGATGCTTTGCTCTCAAGATGACTGAGGAAGAGAAATTAAAAATATAGTTACTTTCTTTTTTCACTAAAAGGCTGTCATGATTCCAAAGATATTTACTGGAAACAAATATCTACTATAATTATTGTATTTTACAATTTATTTCCAAGGAAATTAGTTTTTGTTCCTTTTTTATTGCAGATACACAAATTGCACAAATCCTTTTTCAAACAAAGATGAGGCCTGTATGAGATGCATGTATAACCAATAAAAGACATAAATAATACAGAAAAAATTTTGAGTTTTAAAGAGCTGTATGTTTTCTGTTCCCTGATAATTTTGTTTGTTCTTTAACAATGACAAGTCAAGGAAATGATGACAATGTCAAGAGCATGATTAGAATTTTCCATACAAAAAGCTATTTTGAGTGCCTGTTTTGTGCCTCGTAGCTTTTGGCTTTGAAAGGCAAGACTGACAATAAAAGGCTTTACACTGGCAGCCTGTTCCGCTGCTGATGTTATCATTAAATAACATTTTTTATAATGAGTAACTATAAGGAAGTAAGCAGTGTTCTTTAGAAATGTTTATTACAATGAATGCTATTGACAGTTCAGTTGCACATACATTCATTCAGTACTTATTTACATGCCAGGCACAATCCTAGGCACGCATATAATAATATTCACCAACTTACGGATTTACTCACACATTCATTCATACATTCAGTTCATTCAACAAATATACTGAGTGAATAGGCACTGTGTTAAGTGGTTGAGATTTAGCAGTGAGCAAAGTAGATATTGTCCCTGCTGTTGCAGTGCATTCACTCTATAAAGAAGACAGATATTAAATAATGTACCACATAATGATTATTTCATTATAAATGAGATAAGACCATGAGGGAGAAGAACTGGAGCATATACAAACATATTGTAGGAGGGCTTGGAACTATCTGGGTTGATGGTTAGGATAATTAGGCTAAGTTTGTTGAATAATATTGTATTTTTTACAATACAATACAATGCAATACAATACAATACAATACAATACAATACAATACAAACTCTGTATTATAAAAATATTATAAAAAATACAATAATACTCAGCCTCTGAGGCAATAGTTTTCAACAACAACAACAACAGTAACTTCTAACATTTATCAAGGGCTTACTATATACCAAGACCTACTATGTACCAATTCTGTAATAAACTTATTACATATCTTACCCCATTTTTAGATCATGCACTAGACCAAGACTGTGTACTAGATTGTGGCATACAGTTCAGTTAAGTCACTCTGGGATTCTATTAATAACTAGAAGATACTGAGCCCTACTGTGTGCCAGACACTATTCTACATGTGTCTAATCCTCATATGAACCCATGCAGAATATGTATTACAGTGTTAAAGACTGAATAAGTAAACCAGCCACAGTCACCACACAGCTCATAGTTGGCAAAGCTAGTACTTGAAAGTAGATATGTTTGAGTCTAAAACCAGTGCTATTTCCACTGTATCTAGTATAGCATGAGACCAAGACAAGGTAATACTTGACTTATTTCTGCCCCTTCAATGCAGCCCCTATCACTACAATCCTATTAATATAACCACCCCAAACTAGACAGTTCAGTAAAAAAATCACAATCATCTAAACTGGTGGTTTGTTTTCAATAGCAGACAAATATATAACATTCATGAGCAGATTTTGTTTATGAATTGTTTCATTAAATTTTATAAATACAGTGTAAGTTTGGCCCTCATTGGTATATATCTGTATACATACACATATACACCATATATACATATATGAGAAAATTAACTAGGAAGGATGCTCCTTGTTTATGTTCCTCCAAAAAGTTCTCTTAAATGATTTCAGTTCACAGTAGTGTAATAATGGCAGACTTGTTTTCATTTTTCAATTGATAAGCAATTGTTGCACACCTATTCACCTGTTCATTAATCTCACAAACATGTATTGAATGCTCATTCCGTTCCAGACACTCTGCCAAGTGCTATGGAGGTTATGAAGTGAAATCAGACATTGAGTCTAATCATCAGAAGCTCATGGATTTTGACAACATGGATGGATCTTTAGATAATCATGCTAAGTGAAATAAGTCAGACGGAAAGGGTTCAGAACCACGTGATTTCACTCATGTGAGATATAAAACCGAAAGTAACAAACGAACAAGACAAACAAACAAAACTCAGAGCAACAAAACAAAAAGAAAACCTACTGAATGGGAGAAGATAGTCACCTGTGATACATCTGATAAGGGGTTGATATCCAAAATTTATAAAGAACTCACACAACTCGACAACAAAAAACAAACAACCCAATTAAAAAATGAGCAGAAGACCTGAATAGGTATTTCTCCAAGGAGGAAATACAGATGGCCAATAGACATATGAAAAGATGCTCAAGATCACTAATTATCATAGAAATGCAAATTAAAACTACAATGAGATATCACCTTATACCTCTCAGAATGGCTATCATCAATAAAACAATAAGTATTGGTGAAAATGTTGAGAAAAGGGAACCTTTGTACACTGTTGGTGGGATTGTATATTGGTATGGCCTCTAAGGAAAACAGTTCGGAGGTTCCTCAAAAAATTAAATGTAGAACCTCTTTTGACCCAGCAATTGTTCTTCTGGGTATTTATCCAAAAAACAAAACAAAACACTAATGACCCAGCAATTGTACTTCTGGGTATTTATCCAAAAAAAACAAAACAAAACACATTAGTCCAAAACTAATGAGTTTGGACTCTATATTCTCACTTGGACTCTATATCTTCATAAAGATCTATGCACCCCTATGTTCACGGCAGCACTATTCTCAATAGCCAAGATGTGGAAGCAACCTAAATGCCCAACGATAGATGATTGGATAAAGATGTTATGGTTCATAATACAATGTAATATTACTCAGCCATTAAAAAAAAAAAAAATCTTACCACTTGCAACGACATGGATGGGCCTAGAGGGTATTATGCTGAGTGAAATAAGTCAGACAGAGAAAGATAAATACCGTATGATTTCACTTATATGTGGAATTTAAGGAACAAAAGGAACAAACTAAATGAAAACAGACTCAAAGATACAGAGGATAATCTGGTGATGGCCAAAGGGGAGGGGGGTTGGGGAGCTGGGTGGAAAAGGTGAAGGGATGAAGAAGTACAAATTAGTAGTTACAAAACAGTCACAGGGATGGAGAATCGGCTGTGTTAACAGGGAATACACAGTCAGTAGCATCACAATACATATGTGTGCAGAGCCACAGATGGGTGCTAGAGTAATTGGGAGGAATCACTCATAAATTATATAAATGTTCAACCAAGGTATGGTATAATTTGAAAACAAATATAAAATAAAATAAAAAAAAAACCCAAATGCCAGTTTACTCAACATGGCTAATTAAAAAAAAAACCTCATAGATACAAACAGTTTAGGTTACCAGATGGAAAGAGGGGAGGGGGGATGTAGATAAGGGTAAAGGGGATCAAATATATGGTGACAGAAAAAGATTTGACTTTGGGTGGTTAATTGTACACTTGAGACCTATATAATTTTATTAACCAATGTCACCCTAATAAATTTAATAGAAAACAGAAAAAGAAAAGAAAACACACACATGCAAAGCGCTCATGGTAGCACAGGGGAGATAAGGCATACATAAATAAATACACAACATGGTGGGAGGTTACAGGACTTTTCTTGGGAAAAAAGATAGGTGAGGCATAAATTCAGTAAAGGTAAAAGTATAATGACTAGGATGCAATGAGGAAGATGGATAAAACTCTGTGGAGTTCAGAGAATAACGGATTGCTACCAGATGAGAGGGTGAGAGAAGATGTCTTAGATTGATTCTTGATAGTGGTATTTTGGGCAGGTGAGACAAAAATACATGAAATGAAAGTTTAAAAATTTGAAGTTAATACTTTTATAATGAATCTACATATTCTAAGAATAGAATTTTGGCACTACAACAAAAAGAAGAAAAAATGCCTTAGGGAAAAAGCTATGTGGAAGTTGCAGACATTTATGAAAGATTGCTACATAGGAAATAATAAATATTAAATTGCTCCGCTCCATCATGTCCAGTTTAATTTGCAATTGACTGCTAAAAATAGATTACTGTCCTTTTAAATTTCTATTTCAATGCATATATCGAGTATTGACATTTTAATGATTTTTAGCTTTAATAAACATTATTAACTAACTAAAACAAACTCGGCATACAGAACAAGGGGAGAAATAAGAAAAACATTATGTGGCGATGAGAAGAGGTATTTGTTAAAAAAACATACAAATCCATTTTACTCAGAAACATAAAATACTAAAACCTTGAAGGTTTCATCTCTACCTTCTCTTTATCGGTTGCTTTTCAAATTTGATTGTGTTCATTGGTCAAAGAATTCTTATTTTTAAATTGCTGACTCAACTTAGCAGCCCGAGTTGCTTTCATTATCACTAGAAACATGGCTGTGCAATAAAGACGAGGTTGACTATTTTGTAGTTGATGGATGGAGCAAAATGGAATCCTTCAACCCTAAAGATGAAGGCACCCTGGAAATTGGATACAGCTTAATAGCCCAAGAGAACAATTTTCAGAAGAGAATTTTGATCTTTTCCCCATGGATAAATCAGCTTTACTCAGCTAAGAGTGGTAGAAATGTATTTTGGCCAGCAATGTATAAGTTAGAAATTCATAGGCTAAAAGAACTTCCTGAAATGTGGTTGGAAAATAGATATTTTGAAAATAAGATCTCAGCATTAAAAATGCTTCAGGAAGACAGATGAATTCAGTTTTGCAGTCTGTCCTTGGAATACCGTATTACCTACGCTGGAGTAATGGTTAAGAACATATTGTAATAGTCCAAACTATAAAGGAGACATTAAAAATGAGTTTCCTTTACCTCCAGAACCTCAAAGTGGAGAGAGAAGTATGTGGGGGAAACTGAGATATATGAAGGCTATGTATCCTGGCATAGTTTTATGGTGAATGGGTCTCTATTAATTCAATATGCTGAATAATAATTTATTAGGCACTTACTATGTGCTTGTATACGCTTTACATGTATTATTTTACTTAATCTGTACAACAACTCTATTACAGATGTATTATTCATAAACCCATTATGCAGATGAGGAACCTGAAGAACAGATTAAGTGACTTGCCTAATGTAGCAATTAGTAACAGCAATTCTATTCTAACCCAAACACTCAGGCTCCACAGCTACTTCTCGAAGTACTGTATTAAATTATTAGTGGAAAGGGAGTAAAAGAACAAACACAAAAACGGGCAAAGGTCTTTGGCAGAAAGGTCACAAATCATTACTGTGCAGTTCCATTACTCTTCTTTCTCATTTGACCTTTATTGTCAGCTAACTCCAATGCATAAATTTGGGACATGTATTCATTTATCTCAACACTTTCTTTTTTTCCAGAGCAAGCAAAATGTCTTTGTGCCCCTGGTGTATATAGTATTTAACAACCAAAGACTTCCCACATGCTACTGAATTCTTAATAGTTTTGGTTTGCGGTGCCAAGAACTCATGAAAAGGTTTCAAACTCATCATGGAGCCACCGTCTCTCATTTGCCTCACCTTTTATCTTTTAAGCCTAAATAAATGCAGAATGATGAAGTTGGGAGGGGTATTCAGTAGTCACACTGAGTTGGTGGAATATCAATACTATATAGAGTGAATGTATATTGAGCATGAAGGAATCAATGGACTCCATTTTCCCTCCTAAGTTCCTGAAGTCATTTAAGGACTTGGTAAAGTATATGCAGAAATATCAGGGTGCTTTTGATTGACTACATTAGTAAGTGAATGAAGTACTTATTTCAAATCTAACCTAATGAGTTACATTAATAGGTAATACATCATTTTACATAACCGTTATGTGCCTAACATTATACTAAATCTTGCGAAAGGATATAGATAGACATATGAAGCATTCCTGTAAGTAGGAAGTGTTCATAAATTGCTTTGATGATATTTTTATGCCTATAAAGTCTAATTAATGAATAATAAAGTCCACATAAGTTTGAGAAACCTAAGTGTTATTAAAGTAAAGCATGTAATATTTTTAAAAATTTCATTAAGAGAGAAATATTCCCTAAAAATCTATGAGGCTAACATTTTTTTTTTTTAAAAAGCAGCAATCGAGACCTTTTCTAGTATTTCTATCACATTGTTGTTTGTAACTTATAAGTAACCTCAACCTCCCTTTGTGTTTTACCGAATTCTGTTTTTAGGCTGTGAACTTGTTGTCAAGGACAGTATTAAAGTAAATTTTCCGATTTGCACCACACTCAGATTAAACTAGCAATGTTTTGTTGTTGTTGTTGTTTTACAATAAACCAATGATGATGAGAATGTTCTCTTTCTGCCCTCTTGCACGGAGAGTTCTTCCATGGGCCATTTTGTGCTTATTCTCTTTGAAAACAATATGGTGTCTAGAGATGATGTGAAATGCAAGACACTAAGTCTCAGGAGCACAGATGGAAATGTAAACAGAAAACCAGTGGGAAGTTAATTGTGTGGCATCTGGCACTGGGGTCTAGCAGAGGCAAATAAGCCATCTCACCACTGTCTTTTGACAAGATAGGGTTGCCCCCTGAAGACAAAGGTGGAAAATGGAGTCCTTCATTCTTATGCCCGCTACCAGTGATTCATTGTTAGTAGCTGCAAATGGCAGAAGGGACTTCAATTACTCAGTGAATCTAGGACAGAAAAAATGTAACATCCCTTCCATATCTCCAGATGCCTCAAAAAAAAAAAAAAAAAAAACTGGAATTTTTCCACTGTTACATCAAAATAGGGTTATATAATAAATGTTCTTTTGGTTTTCAAGCTTTTTTGGTTTTGTTTTTGTGCTTTTGCTAGCTCAGACTATAGTCTAAATAGAAGACCACTACTACTAAATCCCTCTCTTCCTGAATTCTATCCCTAGTTCAGGTGGAGGTCACTTTGCCTGGAGAGGAGATTGATTTCTCTTAGGAGAAGGTGCAAAGAAACAGCATCAGCTGCTACAATCTCATTCATCATGAAAGCAAAGACTTAAGTACAGAATTTGCCGATGTGTTTAGGGGAGACAGAGACCAACCGTGGTTGGAAAATTGGAATCAGAGTAGTCTTGATACACTACTTAACATGAAGGAAAGTACAATTTTCTGGAAACGGGACTTGGGCACGCCCATAGGTTTGTTTCATGTCGAAGTGTTTTCTGACAAGTGAACATGGTTGTCTCGAGAGCCAACATAAACTGTCAGAGAAGGGAAGCTGGGAACTGGGAGACATGAAATTTGCTGGTTCATACTATCAGCTCTATATATCAGCTGTTGTCTAGAATGAAAGCAGCTATAGACAAAGCAATCTTTCTTTGGTCCTGAAGTTCAATCGATTGGTTGATCTAGTTGGAAGCAAAAATTTGCTGTTAGTGGGGAGAAAGGCAAATCTGAGGTCCCAAACATGGTATTGTTTAGGACTCTTAAAGGTTATTAGGATATAGAATGAGATATTTTTTTCCTACTTATTTTCCAACTAGTGGAAAAACATTTATTTAAGAACCGTGAGAGTTGGATTCTAATTCCAGTGTTATCATCTAATTGTGTGACTATGGAAAAGTGAAGTAATGACCCTGGGCTTTCTTGTGTATAAAGCGAGTAGATTCAATTAGATCAACATTTCTTCCAGTTGTAAAATGCAATCATTCTAGGTTTTGCATTTTTGAATCAGATTCATTATAGGGCTTGGTCATTAGAAAATACAGATTAATTTAAAATCGGGCTCCCCATTTATTACACTATGCCACCTCCCCCCAGATATCTGAAGCATCATCATTTGGGTAACAATATTTTTGTTGTTGTCTTTTTTCCTCTCTAACAGTTGGGTAAATAAATGTTTGTGGAGTAGGTGAAAAATAAATTCCTAACTTCAGCAATTTAATAGCTAAATGCTTATGCGTTGAAAATGAAAACAAGGGAAGATGAATAGTATTTTGCCTCTGACTTTGGCATCTGTGACTTGCTAGGTTGGCAAAATGAGCACATCTTGAGTAAAAGTGAATTAAGAATGACTGATTAATACCTTCTATGGCAAACGGCTTCCCCACAGTAAGAAGTTTGCAGTCAGCATCTATTGACACTTCATAATCCAGAAGGGCTTTGTCCATGATGAAGGCGTCTAGTTTCTCTGGATCATTCCTATATTTAAGACCAAGAGAAGAAAAGCAAAAAATGATTCATTAATGGACAGGGAGCACTAAGCCTGACAGCTGTCTTTTGTTTAGGGGACAGAAACCTGGACATAAAGGGCAGCACAAGCTAGCTAGCTGCTGACTCAGCCTTGTTGACATCTCACTGACCTGTAGAGAACAGAGCATGGAAAACAGCTACTCTTATGAGAGAGCAAGACCTCTTTCTAATGGGTTTGTCTACCAGTTCCTTCATTACTGCTAAATCTAACAACAAAGCCAGAGTGGCTCTGAATTGCATGGGAAGGTTCATTTCTCTAACATTAACCGAGTGACTTCTTTGTGCTAGGCATCGTATTTATTGTTCGCCATGCATTTTATCACTCATAATAACTGTGAGGTGGGTGGTATTTACACCGTTTTAACAGATGAGAAAATTGAAGCTCAGAGAGTTGAAGTAACTTGATCCAGGTTATACAGCTAATAAGTGTTGGAGCCAGATGGGCTCATTAATCAGTATATGGCAATTCTTAATTCTTTCTGTCATGATCCCTAGATATAAGGGAATGAAAATAAGAGATCTAGCACTCCTGGGGCAAAGAGAGTTAAGGTCTCTTTAAAGTCCATAGGCTAACATTCAATAAATGGAATAGGAAGCATATGTAATAGATCTTAGTGATTTGATTTATTAATTTATCTCTAGACATTTATGTTTCACTTTCATCCCAGGAAGCAGTTCAGGCAAGAATCACTTAAGGAGGTGTCTCTGGATGGTATCAGTGAATTGGCTGTGGGCTGGGCTCAAGATGTCAATAGATGCCTTGTGTATCCCTTCTCTGTGCCAATGACCATTGCTTCCTCCTTCTACTTTTCCAGGAAGTAAAATAGCCGATTCAAAATACATTCTCTTCTCCATGGTGTATTGGATTTAAGTTATGACAAGACCTATGTTTAACTTTAACCAAAATGAAGAACATCTCCTAGCACCACGGCTGTGGGAAGCTTCAGAAAGTACGGGGATATGAATTGTTTCCTGGGAGCTGATGATGAGGAATCTTAACAGATTCTTGGCAATAAAATCAAAATCAAACTGCAAGATGTTCACAGTAGCAGAATGTACCTTGGGAGCTACATAGCAACAAGTTACCGTTTACCAATACTCTGCAAATGTTTGTGGTTACAGTAAATTGGGGTTCAGTTTTTCTAACAACTGAACGAGTAATTCCTGAGGTCTAGTCTCAGTGGTATCCTTAAATAACTACTCTTGATTTTGGACTACCAAGTGCAGCTAGCTATGACAGGTCTGCACTGCATAGGAAGGCAAGAAGCAGTCGGCTCACAGACTTTCATGGGGCCCTGAGTCACTGGTGAGGAAATGGCTGGGTGTGATCCAGGTTTAAGTAGCTTCTGGACTGACTGAGTCATCCTTATAGTTGGCAGAGCCTCCAGTTGTTTCTCTCATTACAGACTCATGCTGTCTTTTTGAGCACTCATTTCATAATACATAAAACACAAAAACACAGTCATATATAAACATACTAAAATAAATCAACACTTTAATCAAGATTAATTGATTGGAAAACCATCACCTCAGAAAGCAAGGCCCTAAGTGAGTAGGACCAAGCCCAGGGGAATTTCGATAGGAGAGGGGAGAATCTTGTCTCATACAGATGACTGCAGGGGTTGTGTTCTGCAGGTCTGGGCTCTGGGATGTCAGGGAGCTAACATGAGGACTGGGGTTGCTTGTGGTGGTGGCTAAGAGCTTAGGCAGTGACTAGGTCAAAAGTGGAGAGAGCCCAGAGATAGGAAGTGAGAATGCATTAATGATAAGGTCTGCCTGTATTCCAATTTCACCTGGATCAGTGAATCACCCAGAGAGTTTATTAAAATGCAGATTCTGGGATGGGGCCTGAGATGGTGCATTTCTCACAAGCCCCCAGGTACTAACTGGAATGAATGCTGCTGGAACATGGACTATTCTACCTGACTCTGCCATTGAACACCAAGGACATCAAGGACCTACTTTTCTGTTATGGTTCTTAGACTAGCCAAAAGTAGGGGTTGGATTCTAGAGACCTGATTCTAATCCTGACTCTGCCACTTGCTAGCTGCATTACCATGGACATGCTGCTTCTTTTGGGCCTTAGCTTCTTCATCTGTGCCTGCTTTTCTATTTCTTCTTTCCAGGTTAGAGTAGAACCAGCTCTGAGCACTGGGGCCTTCTCAGGTGAAACCTCTAGAATAAATTAATACCCTGAGTGAAGTGGAACTGGGGACTGTAGCAGTGGCCCATCTCATCCTTTGCCAGAAGAGCCTAGTTTATGAGCTATTACTGTCTGGAGCCATCTTATTCTCTCTCTCAGCCATGAATTTGCCTGAAGAAGAGATGGGAAGCAAAAAAGAGGAGCTTGGAGGCAAGGGAGCCTAAACTGTATTTGAGAGAGACACTAATGTTTTAATGTTCTTGCAAAATTAAAAGTGCCATTTCTTAGTACTTAAGCACCATATATAACTTTAAGAGCACAAGGCTTTCTCTCTGGCCTCTAGTTAAAATTCTACAAAGTTGTTTAGGGGCCTATTATGAAAGCTCTTGAGAAACACAGAGCCCTTATGTCTCGTGAAATTATTTATTTTCCCTTCTTTCTTAAAGAAGAATTTGAGGTGGCATGTCCTGCTGTCCATTGGGAAGATCATCTGGTCGACCATCGAGACACCAGTTTCCTGATGCTGCTCAATTCTATGGATTAAAGGTTTGAATACATGTCATTGTCCTGAGACCATTAGGTAGGAGGGAGAGGGCTACTCACTCTCATGCTGTGGTGCTTATTAGGAGATATTCCTTTTTTCTCCCAGGCCAATAGGTGAGCTGATCCATAACTGCACCATCTTCCTTTGCATTCAGCCTCAACGAATTACAGGGTCTTATAATCTGCCATGGCAATGTGATTGTTCTTGACTGTTTCTCATAAATTCTGATGAGAAGGATGCAGGCATAGGATCATTGCCTTTTATCTTATTTCCTTTCTACAGGAAATCTCTAAGATAAATCCCACTTCCTTGTGGCAAGAGGAGACAGTCCATGGGATTAGAGATTCACTGTGAAGGAAGGGGTTGCTTTGGGACACTTTATCCTCTGGCCACATTCCCTAAGTGGTTGATTGTTTCTGCACCATTGTTTTCTCAAGCATTGTCAAGCCAACATTTACTTCCCTTACCTTCTGCTACACTAATGATTCCACCAACACTTTGAGCCAAGCTACTGCTAAGTTGGGACTAAGCAGGTAACTAGTAATCTAGATCACATAATTAAATGCACACTATTCCATACTGCCTCCTGGATCTCACACAGTGTGAGGTATTACTGAACACGGTGGGTATATTTAGCTGTCGTTTTTTAAAAACAACAACAAACACTACATCAGTAGATAAATGACTAATTTCAGTGAGAACTTATTGGACCCAAGAGGTTGACACTCACTTCAGATACTGCACTCCATCGGGTGTGGCTGGTACATTGTACCTTCTCATATATTCATGCATCTCTGGGAAGCTTTGCCTCACATAATCTTCAGCACTGCTTTCCCGGACAGTTCCAAAGCGGAAGCCTTGGGAGGGATGATGTAGCTATGAGGCAGAAAAAGAAATGTTGTCTTTAATGTAAATTAGTCTTAGAAGTGTTTTCAAAATTTTCCTCATTCTACCATGCTTTAGTAGCTAGTAACATAGAATTTTATGCCACATGCATAAATGTGCACACAGAAATGTATAGGCGTAGGTAGGTGCTCTTCCATATCCCAGCTTTCACATTGATAATCGTTCCATCTTCAGAAGCAAACAGATAAAAACCACAAACAAACAAACAAACAAACAAGCAAACAAAAAACAATTTTCTGCATATATAGAGAACCTATCAGAATCCTTTAGAAACTGTATAAATTGGCATGTAGAATAAGCCTCGTTATTATAAATTGCATGTCAGACCAAGTATATACAGTTAAGGTAATACATTAAAGATTGTATTAGAACTACACAAGGGCCAACCTAAAGCCTTTGATTGGTTAGAACTACACAAGGGCCAACCTAAAGCCTTGCATCCTGAGATTCAAATACATGGGACCGAAAGCAGTGACTACATCTCTTTTATGTCTCTCTGTCTTTACGCTATGCAGAAGTCCTTGAATAATGTCATTTCAACACCATTTAGTTATAACATTGATGAGATGCCCTAGGAATTTGACTCTTATCTATATCAAGTTAGCCTATGTAAAATTCATTTTGTTATACATTGTTGTGTCACAGTTCCAAGAACCTATAGATGACGTTATATGAGGACTTATTGTATCATATTTTAAGTCTGTTGAATTTATTTTTGATGTTTTAGAAAGCGAATCTGTTTCATTTAAGTAACTGTGGTATCCGATGCTGAGTCATGCTGTATATTTGCTCAAATGAAATAGCGTGTAAGACAATTAAAAACAACAGAGAAGAAGGGTAGCAGTAGACCCAGAATGTCATAGCTCTCCCGGTACAAAACCTCACAGTGAGGAGAGGGGGTGCACTGCAAATCCCGCAGAGGCTTTCTGTCACTAAGAACAGTCAAGATAGAGCACATGAAACATTATTATTCATGAAAGTTGTAGAGAAGAGTTAATGTGGAATCTAGGCTTAGACTAGTTCAAATATAGGATTAAATTGGGATTGGGCCATATTCTGAAAATAGTCAAATATTCTGTAGACAGCAGTATTTTTAAGATTATATTTCTCTACAATTATTACAGTAAAGTTTTTGCATTTTTTTTTTTTTTCGTTCTATCTCATGTTAACATATTTGCCATCACTGGTTCTGACCTGAAGCTTGGGGACAGGAATCCATGGATGGGCTTCATGGAGTTAATAAAGCTCCTGAAATTGTAGGCAACATTTTATGTAAATAGGTGTTAGTAATATTCTTTTATGAGGGAGAGAGCACAGAAGTTTTTGTTTTTTTAATAATTAGGCTTTCAAGTTGTTTACAACCCCAAAAGGTTAAGAACTCACAGAATATGGTAGCAACTTATATTTGAAGATGAATTAGTTTTGACACACACTAAAGGTCTCACAATATGGCAATATTTTACACCCTTATAAAATGTTATGCAATGTATAGATATGTTTGTGAAACATATTTAACACATTTAAATATGTGAAATATATTTAATAAAACAAGGCAAATGCTCATATGACAAATGGAGAAAAACACTTTTATATGATATAATCAAAATTAAATATGTATGATTATTATAAATGCTGTGATCTCTCACATATATGTAGCATATATGTAGACAGCCACACATCTTGGAAGAAAATATATCAAGATATCTGCAATGTTTGTCCCATCAGTGTTGAAATTATAGGTGAATTTATTTATTTACACATTGCCTACAGAAACATGCCTCACGTTTTAAGTAGAAAAAAAGTTTATCTTACAATCAGCAAAATAAATTACTCATTAATTTATTTACAGTTTATTGAGGACCTACTGTATATAGCTCTCAGAGTTACTGGGGCCACAAAGGTAAATAATTGCAATCACTGCCCCATAGCTACACACCACCTGGTTGTTCTTGATATTTCTTTGGATACCCCAGTGTTCAGTATGTGATATGACATACCTTGTGTTTAAGGTAATCATTCCATACACTGCACACATTCTAATATTTTATGCCAGCATAACCTTAATCAGGCCTCAACAATAACAACAACAGCTAACATTTATTAAATACTTACTATGTGCCACAAACATGGTGCTTAGTGCTTTACATGCATTATCTGTTTAATTCTCATAACACCTTCATGAAGAGGGCACTATAATCACTTCCCTTTTTAAACATTAGTAAACCAAAGATCAGAGAACTGGCATAAAATCACACAGCTGTAAGTAGTAGAGATTGGATCAGGACCCAAGTCTGTCTGATTTCAAAGCCACTGCTATCACTGAACACATCATGCTGCCTTCTAGCTCATGGCAGCAAATGGAGAGAGGTTTATCAGAAGGAACTCACTAGACTCTTAAAGCATTCTCCTTAAGCCTTGCAATTCTCACAACAGCAACTGGCAGCACTATGGCTTGAGCACGGCAAATTAATCAGCATTCTGTCTGCCCAACACATTCATTTATTAAGGCCTAGATCAAGACTTTCTATATGAAATCTTTGGACTTGTCTAGCTCCACCCTCCTATCCATATAAACAGTAACAAAAATAATTTGCTACTTATGTATATGTCCTGATACAGAATCTTGTACACACATAATATGTAGTCTAGGGATTTATTTAACAATCTTTCATACTTCTCATGTATTATCTCCTTTGATCCTTCTAAGAAACTTTTGAAGTATTTCTATTATCTTCCTTTTCTAGAAGAAGAAACTAAAGATTAGAGTGTTTGTCATTTGTCCAAGGTCACAGGACTAGTAAGCTTTAGACCTGGGATTCAAACTCAGATAGTCTGACTGAAAATAGGGAATTTTTGACCACTGTGAACACTGCTTCTGATACTATGTCATACTGACTTTTGGTCTGGTCATCACAAGATTTGCTATTTATGAGCCAGGCAGTGAACTAGGCATTTGGAACATTTTCAGTTCTCACAATAATCCTGCAAGATAGATGTTATTTTCTCTTTTACAGATTAAGATGCTGAGGGTTGAGTAAAGTAACAATCAAATGCTCACAGCTAGTGATTAGCAAGATTCAGCCCACTGTCCTTTGCCCTGACATGCAGACCGAGTTTCCTTTGTGTATGTGTCACAGTTACCTATTATGACTCTTGCCGCCTGACAGATGCTCTATAACATGTTCATCAGATTAGTGAATTATACTGCTATTCTTCCATCCTCCCTTCATCTGTTTAACTTCTATTTACCTCTTTACTCTCAGCTTAGTCATCCCTTCCCTAACTTGCTGTTTATGCCAGATCCTCCCCTCATAAAGCCCTCAGAGCACAGATACCTTTCTTTTGTAGAACTTAGCACAGCTGCATTTTTAAATTTTAATTGTGTGATCATTTAATGTCTAGACTTTAAGCTTATTCGGTGGACTGGAAGCTCAATGTAAGCTATTTAAACATTGCATTCCAATTACTTTCATCGTGTAGTTGTTCAATAAAGTACTTGACAAATAATTGACATAACTATTCTTTGAACCCAGAGGGAGATGAGAGCTTTGACATTCTACTTAGCACAGATGGAGCTAAAAATTTAGCTTATAACTCAAGCTTTCAAAATGGACTCTCCTTTTAAGGTAAAAGGGTTTCAGATCAGTAATTAAAACACTTTTGTGTCGTATATGAGAATAATTTCTTTCAGAAGTCCATTTCCTCACATTATGTTGTGGCAATACTTTTATGGCCTATGAACTATTTCTAGGTACTCCGGGCCTCTTTTCCCTGCTGAGTGTATCATACATCACTCCCTCCCCAGATACTGGAAGGAGTCGGGAACCAGCAGACCCAGGCTCAGAATCCCAGTGGGGGGACTGGCCCTTTGTGCTTTCCATGGCTGCCTGCTGCCTTTTGCTCATGGGTTCCCGCATCTGTCCCACATGACTCTAATGCCTGTGAAGGAAACAGTTTTGAGAATGAAAAGTTCTTCAAGTACTAACATAAGTAACCAGACTCCATGGGAGGAAGCACTTTGTTAAGCCTGACTTGATCCCCACTCTAACTTGGAGATATTTTACAACACTGCCACCTCTCTAATCCAAGCCACCATCATGTCTGCTTTCTGTACATGCCCTCTCTTCCCCTCCAATCCAATCAAAATAATCTTAAAGCCCAAATCTGATCATGTCACTCACTTTCTTAACAACTGGCTCCACGATGCTCTTGGGATAAAGTTGAAACTCTTCATGTGGCCTCTAAAGTTTCAGCATGACTTTGCTCCTGCCTCCTTCTCTTCAGCCTCATCTCCCCACTCTCCCTGTGGCCCTCTAATCTTTGGCTAGTTCTCTCAGTTCTTCCAATGTATATTTTTTGCCTGATCAGAGCTGTTCCCCTATAGTCTTCATTCTGCTTGGAATGCTTTCTCTTCAACCTTACTTTTCCTTTGCGTAGCTAATTCTTAAATGTCACTTCTTCAGAGAAGCCTTCAGTGACTCCACTGTATCCTGCAATTTCACATAATATTGATCATACTTGGAATTATTGGTTGAATGTCTGCTTTACCTGCTAGCTCATAAGTTTCCATGAGAACAGGGCCCATGCCTACCTCATTTGTGTGGTCATAAGTCCCTAACAAATGTAAGTTGCTATTATTGTCATCATTGTCATCGTCATCATCATCATCATGCAACAAATACAGTGCTTGGTGCATAGTAGAGTCTTGATAAACACTGGTTTAATAAATAAGTCATCATTATTAACACAAAGTTCTCTTAGGTTAGACATCTTACTAATTTGATATTTTTGTCATACTTCATGTTGTCTTTCTGGTCAAAAATTAAATTTTTTTCCTTTAATTCTTATCATACTTAATTCAGAATAGTATTTCTGCATGTGAGAGTCTAATGGAAAAAAGACAATGAGCTATTCAGCAGTCACAGAATAATAGAATCAGAAAAAGAGATCTAAGAAACAGTTGATGCAACCCGATGGATTGGCATAGTCTCTCCTGTGTGTCCACATGGTGTGTAATTCAAACAGCCAGGGATGTCAGAAAGCCTGACTCAAGGAGGGAGGATAAAAGTACACAAAGAGCTAAAGCATTTAAGCTGGATTATAGCCATCACCAGGAAGTCCCAGAGAGAAAAGAATTTCTTTAAAATCTCAGCTAAATATTTCACTAGCTCTTCCAATTCTGTTTATATTTGTGTCAACCTCTTCAGGCCTTGGAGGAAATATGTAAGGTTAAGCTATCTCCTTGTATGTGAATTGTCTGGTATTAATAGAATACTGAACTCCACCCAGAGCACCTACACAGAGAATCAGACATTTCGCTGGAAGCAGAGAAAAGGCTCGAAACAAAATGAAAGCAAATTCAAGAAATAACCAAACTGCTATGTCCAAGGTAAATGTGATGTTTTAGATTAAAAAGCAATCTCAATGTTGAATATGTTCATTTAAAGTATACATTTGTTTTTATCTGAGATTGGTACTTAAATAATAAATGGAACGTAGTCACTGGACCTGGTATAACGTCATTTGAAAAAGGATGGGAAGGGCCATTCTTAACTTGCCCAACGGAATGGGGTATATTGAGACCATAGCTTCTCCCCACCCATTACGTATCCACTTAAAACCTATGCACTCTATAATATGAGGTGGCCTCAGGGTTCGGAGGGGCTTTAAAAGGCATCTGCTCAAATCGTCCACTGATGCCTCAGACCGTTAGAGCAAAGCTAAATATACCACCTGGAGTTTCTTCAAAATGTAACTTCTGACTGATTATTAGGTCTAGGTAGGAGCCTAAAAGTCTGCACTTCTAACAAGCTCCCAATTGATGCTGATACCTTGGTTCATGGACCAGACTTGAGTAGCAAGGCTTTATCTATAATATCACTATTACGTGCCAATCAAGTCTCTGCTCGAATGTCTCCGGTGATAAGGAAATCACTCCTCTTGAGGCATAGCTTCTGTATATGGAGAATGACTTTTTGTTCCATCCCAACCAATCTATCTATGTGAATATATAATAATAACAGTAACAATAATAAAATAACAGCTAATATTTTCAAATATTTACTATATGCTAACACATTTAAGTCTAACAAGTTTGCTATTTTTATTATTTATTTTTATTATTTATTATTACATGTAAAGAACTGAAATTCAGGGATGTTCAGCACATTGCTTAAGACCAGCAGGAACTGATAAATTAAGATCTGAATCTGACTCTGACTTGAAGCTCTTACTGTTATCCAGCGCTCCTTTGGGCCTTTATAGGTGTGTGTTGTCCAAGTTTTCATGATAACTTTAAATAATATATTCCTGTCTGCACTACAATTTCAAAATCATTTTGTTCATTATAGGTGTGGCTATATAATTTATACTGCAAACTAGGACACTTCTTTGAAAGGAGACGCTATTGAAAATTAACAAGAACCACAGGCCCACTAGGACAGTCCTTAGCAAACAGAAATGTGTGTTCACCGAGTTATTACTCATGCTCTGAACATAAGAATACAGAAAAATGAGGCTGTAAGTAATGTTTCTGGGCCTTAGCCAGTTTCTTATGTGAATTACTGAGTCATTTACGCTGCATTTCTTTTCTCCATGTTATTCCTATTTTCTTCTCCAGAAGCTACATTCTCCATTTAAATTTAAGCATTTTACTGACGCTTCTTTTTCAATCTGAAGCCCTTTATGTTAGGTCAGCTAATCTCTAGTCAACAACATTCTTTCACATTGTGTTTGATTTATATGAGCTTTAGCCCGGGTCATTCTGACAACCTGAGTCACTGTATTAAATCCTTTGCATAGGTTAAGGCTCAGCAAATTATGTATGTGCCATGGGCCACGTCCAGCCTGCCACCTGTTTTTGTAAATCAAGTTTTACTGGAACACAGTCATGCCCATTCATTTACATATTGTCTATGGCTGCTTTTATAATACAACAGGAGAGTTGAGTAGGTGTATCTAGTTTCATGAAGCCTAAAATATTTACTATCTGGCCCAAATAGAAAATGTTTGCTGGCCTTGAGTATAGGCAATATTGTCAAACTATCTCCTTGACTCCCAAATTTCAAATTTTCCTCTCTATTGTAAAACACCATCAGTCACTTAAGAGATGCCTATGCAGGTAAATGAGCAAAGAGGTAGGTTTGATAAATCTCAGCAGGCTTCCGGCCACTGCCCGGACTTAGGCTCTAGTATGACACATCACTAGCTGCATGGAATATGCAGTCCCCCAACAGAAGGTCCTGACTATTATCACTCTTTGTTTCTATCTAGGAAGGGTAATAGAACAACTCAGTTATAAAATTTGAAAATGAAGCATTAGACAAGTTAAAATTTAATTTTAAATCTCAGGGGCACGTTAATTTTAAACCACAAGCCTGAGGTTATGAGAGTTGGCCAGTGATAGACATACTCATTCTGGCTGAGTTATTTCTTTATCTCCTTCTTTTCCTTGCCACTTTCTTCCATTCCTCATCATTTTGACGCAGACTTTGTGTATCTGTCATCTCATCAAAGCTGGAGTTATTTATTATTTTCTATAGTATTTCTTCCATAATACTTCCATAATAGTATTTCTTCCATAATATTTTCTCTATTATTCTAATAATAGTAGTAGCTATTATTTTAATAATAGTAGTAGCTATTCATTCCAGGCACTGTGACAAGATCTTAAATTCCTCACTTCATTTAATTTTCACAGCATCCTTTTGAGGTATACAGAATCATTACCCTCATTTTAAAGATGAGGGAACTGAAGCTTGAAGCGGTTCAGCATCTTCTTGCCCAAGGCCACACAGTCAGAAAGGGGTAGATCAAGGAACTGAATCCAGAAACCTGAGAACTTGTACTATTAATTTCTGCCTTAGGGAAAGATTCTTTTTCTTTAAGAAGTTACACATAAGATAGGCATTCCTCAAGCCTAAGGGTCAATTTAATCCAAACAACTAGTGCCAGCTTAAAGAAATAAGACAAAGAATCCATCCATATCCTTTGGGTTTTTAAACAAGGTATTTATCAGTTATAGCAACAGCAGCGAAAACAGCAACATATGAACTGTGCTGTTTACAAAACTCATTCATGCATTTTATTCCATTCACCAAGCACTAGCAGTCTGATAGTTTCTGTGTTCTATTTATTAAAGGTAAAAAAGCAAGCTAGATGGATCGGCCAAGCTCCCTAAAACAAGCACATTCATCTTGTAACCCATGGGGGTCAAATACTCGTGTTCAAAATCCAGCAGTCTTGGGGGAGGGGTGGCTGTAGGAGGACTGATCCCTGCTCCCTCCTCCCTTGCGAGCCTCACCACATCTTCACACATACCTCTATTGGCACACTGGTCATCTTAATGTTTCTTTTTTCCCACTCTACTTGGCTTATAGGTGGGGGCTAGGGACTGAATCTGAAGAGAGATGTCAAAGCTGGGGAGGCTGTAAAATTAGGGAGTCCAGGCTAGAGGAAAGATGAATAGCTAGAGGAGATGCTAGAGAACATTTCATCCATTCGTTTATTTTTATTGATGCTAATAGAGGTAGCTTCTATTCATTAAGCACTCCCCATGCGTCTGGCATTATGCTAAAACTTTAACATGAATTATATAATTTAAGCTTCCCTATGAAATATTTATTATCATCTCTAATTTTCACACAAGAAACTAAGGCTTGCGTTTAAATAACTCACCCAAGATCACTCAGCCAATAAGCATGTAGGAACTTTCTGAACTTAGAGTGCAGGTTTAGGCCCATGATCAGAAAGGTTAAGAAGGGACTTGTTCCAGGTCACACGAATAATGGGAAGGTGAGCTTAAAAAACTCTCACTCAGGCTCAAATATAATCCCATTGAACATATAAGCCCCTCCCCAAATGAATATGGCTGATAGAAACCACGGTTCTTTATTTCTTCTTTTTAGTATGCTATGTTTAACAACACTTCCCCATTTACTTCCCCATTTATGAAACCATAAGTTTCCAGTTTTTATTTCCTTCTTTAAAAAATAATTTCCTGAATTAAATTTGCTTAGCAACATCCCATCCATGAAATGGCCCTGCAGTACTCATTTACTCGTCCTCTGAAAGTCCTTGGTATATTTCTGTCTCATGCATAGTAATACAAGGGTAGGGCTTGTTATCATGGTCTTATAGTGTCTAGCCTTTAGACACTATAGAATAGAACAAACCAAAAAATTACAGAATAGTACAGAATAGTATAGAATAAAATAGAATTTTATAGGGGGATTACTGCTATTCTTTTACAAATGTTCTATGTCTTTGTTTCCTCCCCTCCTCCTTATTTTTTCCAAGTAAGTCATATATATATATGTGTGTGTATATATAATTTTTTTTCTTCTTCTCTGACCCTAGTCTCAGTGTCTTTTTCCATTCATCTGAAGCAGCCTATCCTTTTCAGTTCACTGAGACTCTTCCAACTGATTTATTCAAAAATCCCCTTCAAATCCCATTTTATATTGAATGATCTCATGGTGCTAAGTCCATTTCTCTTATATGTCAGACTAAGTATTTCACTCCCGATACTACCAATGCTATTGATGTTTCCAAATAAAGAAGCATAGAACAAGAGTAATTGCAATGGTAAGCGTGGTGGTGATGATGGTGATGATGTAGCTCACCATGTGCCAGGCTTTGTTTAAATGCTTCAGACATATTGACTTTTTAAATCCTTACAACAATTTTATGAGGCTGATTCTATCATTATACTCATTTTTTTTTTAGATGAGCACCCTGAGGTATAAAGCAACTAAATTATGTCATTTATGGAGCCAATAAATGACAGAATTGGACAGACTGTGTAGCTCTATTATTTATGCTCTTGACTACTAGAGAAGACAGTACAAAAGTGTTTTGTTTTTACCAGTTATTCCCTTAACTGCTGTGAGACTAATTCAGTTCCCTTATCAGTAAAATGGCTAATTGAAAGAGTTTGGCCATTGTATGTGTAGCCCAACAGCCAATTGTGGGAGCTTAATTAACCCTTAATAATCTGCTAATACTAGTAGTTATCATTTATTGTGCTGATGATAGGGATAGCCCTCCACATTCATCGTTTCATTTCAGAGTTCCTATACTCTGAAACTACCTATGAGGTAGTTTCTGTTAATAACTTCTTCATAGATAAGGGAAATGAAGTTCGAAGATATGAAATAACTTTCCTCAGGTTCTTCAGCCCACACTGTTGGAGTCAGTTGTTATACACCTATCAGCTGACTCTAGAACACAACTACATGTATATATATATATATAGATAGATAAATAGATAGATAGATAGATAGATAGTCTTACTGGGATTTTCAACAGTGATTATGATCATAACATAATTACATTAGAACCATGATCCCTCTAAAGATGTGATTCACTATAAGCAGCAGAACTGCGGCCTGAACTTGGTCAGCTGAGGAGCAATGCCTTTTACGGAAAAAGAGAGGATTCCTTTAAGCCCATGGCATCAGAATAACCCTGGATTTCTGGTTATATAATTGACTTGCCATCCAGTCAAACTTCAAGGTGAAAAATGATCTGTGGACTGTGGAACTCAAACTTCTCATTCGAATCCTTGCCCATCACCAGCAGTACTGTCCCCTGCAGACTGAGCAGGCAGTCAGGTCCTTGTCTAAACTAGAGTCAGCAATTCTGGGCTGATTAAATGCAAATGAATGAAAACAGTTATAAATTTACCTCAAGTCTAGTGATGTAAGCTTTTTGGCACAACTACCGAAATCCCTGTGGCAGAGGAACTTGTTTTAATGCCAGTTTTATTTAATTATGTAACTCAGAAGAATTAAATATCAAAGCAAGTCCAATGTGGCCTTCATTCATGGTGGGTTGGGTGCAAAATACAGTAGGAGGTTTAGTCTAAAGATCAATAATCCCACAGCATAGACCCCAGGAAGCCAGCCTCTTAGTGAAGCTGCTGAAGGAAAACATCAGACAAACAGAAAGACAGACAACCTACTGAATAATAGTAAGAAGAGAAATCCTTTCTTCTTGCTTTGCTTTCCTCTTAGGCTACCCCTTGGGCTGTGTGTTTTATTAGCCATGGATGAATGGTCAGTCTGCCTTTGCCTTGGCATGCTCAGGAAATCAGTGATAGAGCCATTATTCAAGGGAGAGGGGATCAAAGATTCAAGCATCTGTTTCGAATCAATGTGTCCGGAAGGAGAAGATGCCGCCCCTTACTCCTCCCCCAGTTTTTCCACTTGAGACCATCTCCCAGTTCATGACTGAGCTCGTGTTTGCTTATCTTTCTTTTCTGTTCAGCAAGTGTTAAATGATTCACAAGAGCAGCACAACTAAAGTAGCATTTTGCTTTGTGAGCCAAGCATCTAAGGGCAGCAGTCAGCTGAGTTAAAAAGGCATTTTCTTTCTACTTCTTTTGCAAATTTGAGAAAATTTTCATGCAGCAATAAAAAAAACATGCAACGATTCATAAAGACTGTAGTTGAGAAAAATGAGGATCAGCAAGATAAAGCAATTTGGCCAAGATTAGACAGCTAAGTGGAGCTATGCCATACACACATTTAACATGTTGAACTTGTGTGCTGCCTCTGGAACTTAACCTGAATGTAAGTTCTGATTCCACTATCTTGAGTAATCTTCATGGCAAACAAACTAGGAGCATGAAATGAGGAGTTTATAATTCATATGCAGAAACTGGCTTGGTACAATCTGGAAGAGCAGATCTATGAACTGTCTCTAGTGACTAGAGAGTAGCAGTAAATGCTAACTTAGTGTTTGATGAATGAATACACCTACAGTGTAGAGAAAGAAAAAATGAAAATTGACCCAGAGCCTAAAAATTCATAATGTTAATTAATTTACACCAAGTTTAAAAGTTTGCATTTTTAAAAAGTTAAGCGTATCTCATTGGTATAAAAAAATTGTAAGTAGAAGCTATTTTTTAAAATCATTTGTTACATCAGTGTATATTAAAAGTAATGAAATATTTTTACTAAAAATTGATTTAAAATTTGTTTACTTATTAAACCCTAAATTAACTCCTTCTTCCTCTTTTCTTTGTTCATATTCAGATTGATAATTTTCAGAGAAGCTGGCTCAAAAGGAGCATTTCTCCCTGGAATTATAGAATGTTAGACCTGGTTATACTAGAACTATTTAATTTATAACCCTTAATTTTCAGATAAACTAGAGGTGACCATGGTTAAGTGACTTGTCCATGGCCAAGGACTTGCTTATGGCAAAGTTGGAACCAGAATCTAGTTTTCTAGACTGTTGTAATTACTTAAGTCATGTAAATAAAAATAAAGTAAAATTTAAAAGTCTATGAATACATAGTTATTTAAGGATGAAAATTGAACAGAAGCCACCCTGAAGATTTGGATCAGTGTTTGAATGGTTGAAAAGGAAATTATGGAAAAATTTAACTAGTTTAACTTCATGAAAAATTTTCAAAACATATTTATTTAATGTAAGTAATACATGAATCTATTCTCACTGTAAAATATAAACAAGTTTTATGGCATACCTCTTTTTCTTCCCTGATTCTAGAAGTAGCCATTGATGATATTTCAGTGCTTTTCATGAGTACTATTTGAGCTGACCTCACTATCTCAGGGACCAAATTTGGTATTTAGATGTCCCTTTTTGATTAGAGCCAGGAAAATGTACTAGCCTTGTTTGAGACTATTGTTTTATCTGAGGAATATGAAACAGGAGTTTAAGTTTAAAGGTGTGTCTAGCTGGTATGCAAACCACAAACACAGTGATGCCAGTCTCTTAGATTTCCATAACAACTTTTTGTCTATTTTATCTCAGCTAAAAAACTTCAAAAACACCTTCTATACATTTCCTCCCAATAACCCTGGGATACCAAGATGAAGGAATTGTCGTGTTCTCCGTTTATGGAATAGGATACCAAACCCTAGAGAGATGAAGCAGGTGCAGCTGATTGATTATATTAATGAGTCCAATTCTTCTTCCCTCCTTGATTCACACCCATTGCCAAGTCATGGAGAGTGCCCTCCCTCTCCGTCTCTGGTTCTAGCCAGGCGACTTACTCTTGTTACTGGAATGTTAGTAGACACGATGTAAGCATAGTCTTAGAAAAATGCTTGCACATTTCTGCTTGTGCTATTGCCCTCTGCTATCACCATGAGAAGGGACATGACTGGGTTAGCCTGCTGGAAGATGAGTTGTGTGGAGCAGAACCACATCACCCCAGAAAGTATTGATGCCACCCCATGTCAGCCAATAGCTAGCCAAGCCCCAAATATATAAGTGAGCTCAGACTAGGTCAGCTGAACTTGGCAAGTTTCTGAGCTACATAAATGCTTTTTGTTGTATACCGTTGATGTTAGTTACGTGGCACTATTATAGTAACATGTAACTGGTACAGTGGTAACAACTATAAATGAAAATCCAGAAATTTAACAAAGATCTGTCTCTAAGTCCAGTGTTCACATCATTTGATTTAATTTTGCCTTTTTTGCACTTGCACATGTTATTACCTTTGCCTGGACTCCCACTTCTGCTGGTCCTTCTTATTCTTTCTTTAAAATCCAGATTAAGTACTATTCTCCTTTTAGAAGCCTTTTCTGATCTTCCCAAGAAAGGCATAACTATCTTCTCCTTTTTATATATTTTTATTATTTCACTAATCGCAGTGTAGTATAGTTAGTTGTTTACTTGAATGTATTTCTGAAGGGAATATGAGTTCCTTTGAACTCCTATAAACAATCACAGTGCCTCATTAATATTTCTGGAATCATATTAACTGGTAAAAGAAGAACATAGAAGGAGAAATGAATGATTTCTTGCTGAAAGATTTCAAGCATATTTCTGATTTGGTCTTGTCTGTCACCTACTTAGGATCTTTGGGTCAACTGATAGATTTAAAGACAAAGAATCCATTAATTCAGTAGTGTGTGTACACACACACACACACACACCACACACACACACTCTGCACCAGTTGATAATCCCTGTGAATAACAGAAAAGGTCTCTACTCCTATGGAGAAAAACAATTAAAAGGCAAATCAGATAATTACATACAGATAGGGATAAATTAAAGAAAAGAAGTGAAAAAAATGAGAAAAAGTAAAAAAAAAATGGTATGAAGAGACAGAAAGGTGGGGAGGCCACTTTTGATAGGGCAGTCGAGATACTGGGTACTTGAGGGTTAACATACTCCGTTTCTTAGTTTTACTGCAGTGTTTTAATCTTCACTTGATTATACATTTTTTGAGGACAAAACTGTGATCTTTATGTCTTGTTCTTTATGTCTTCCATAGACTCTAGGCACAGAGCATAACTTGCTGGCTGATTCTTATTCTGCTAATGAAGGGCACAATAAGTTCGGTGTGTGTGTGTGTGTGTGTGTATGTGTAGTGTCTTTTCAGATTTTAAAATTTATGCTACTTACTTGAAGGGTTATTATAAGTCTGTAAATTATACAAATAAATTTCATATTCCTTGGTAATACTTCTGGGCTCCTTCAGAGATTTCCCATTTAAAAATGGTCACAGGCTTTATTTTAAAGATGTATGTCAAAGCATAAATCTTGAATGTCAAGAACGTTGGCTGTAATTCTTCCTGGAGAAGTCAAGGATGCATTTGGTCTCGGCCTACTGTCAGAGGTATGAGAAAAACAACTCAAGTGGATCCTTAGCCCTTATATTAATTATAATCTGTTCTTCTTCACTCATCTGATCATCTACAACTCTGGAGAATTGAGATTTAACAAATAATTACATAACACTGATACAGGCCAGCCACTGTGCTCAGGTATTTATATACATTATCTCATAATTGCCTAAGGATAGTGGTATATGAGCAGTTATTATTTTCACTTCTATTTCCCAGGTAAGGAATCCAAGGCATTTAAGTACCTTGTCCAAGATCACAAAGCCCAGTTATATAGCAGACAAGATCAAACACAAGTTTTCTGAGTTGAAACAGGATTTAAAGATTCATTTTTCCTCCCCCCGCCCCACCCCCCAGCAAATGTTTATCAAGTGCCAGGCTCTGTACTAGGTTCCGGGAATTACAAAGATGATTGAAATGGCCTGAGACAGTTTTCATGAGATGCTTTCCATGAACCTCAGAAGAGAGCAAAAAAGAGAAAAATGAAGGAAAGAAGAGTGAGTTTGAGTATTCTGTGTAGCAGTTTGTCCCTCTAGAAGGCCAACTCCTGCACTGAATTCCCTGGAGAGCCAGTAGTTCTCAGATCCTCCTCCCATTGAAGGCACTGTCCCCTAGTGATGGACTTGACCGCCACGGGTCGAGCAAGGATTCCAGGCAGTAAGCCCCGTGCGGTGCTCTGAAATTGGAATTTTCATACTTTTCCCGATCTCCTTGGACCAGAGACACCTTGGACTTGGGCAGGGTAGTGAGCTTTCATATTTTCCTTCAGTGCAAACTGGTCAAGTAAACTTGTCTTTTATGAGGTTTGGTTTTCTATCAGCATTTAGTTTTTATGTATTCAAACTTTCCTCTAATATGCATAATTCCGAAAGGAAGAGGCTGTAGAACAGCCATGAATTATGGCTTTTAGGGGAATGAACACTGCAGTTAATGTTGCAAGACAGCTTCCATTATAATCCCATTTTCACATCCTTCTGACTTTTTTTTGGGCGGGGGAGGAGAAAGAATTTTCCTTTGAGCTAAAATTTTCCATGGTTTGACTCAGCCCGAGGTGATTTTCAAAAATGAAACATTTGCACAAATGTCTCCATTTATTTTTGAGTTATTGTATTTGGAAAATGCCATTCGTTTTTACTCCAAGTAATATTAATGCATAAAAAATTCCAAGTATGAATGGCTATTAAAACTTCAGTCATTACATGCCACTTGTCTCAGAAATGACATCTGAGTAAGATTTTAAAAACATTATAATTCATCCCAAAGGCTAGATTCTTTTTTTATGTGACTATATTATAGTATTTAATGCAAAAATAGTTAAAATATTTCATTATTTTTAGGGTTCGATTGCAATGCTTGGCTAGCACACAGCTTTTCAGAGAGGAAATAAACATTTAGGTTACTTTTATGATTTTTGAATTTATGGTGAACTCTAAAGTAGCAAAATACATTTAAAAATAATTTCTACACTTTTTGAATTATATTAATCAAATTTTTAATTTTTAGCTTGGATCTCTTTTATGTGAGTCTTTTGTACATGGCACATTTTTGAGACTTTTCCTAAAAATGTTGTTTTCTTAGTGAAATCTACTTTCGGGAGCAGAAGTAATCATAAATATAAAACTAAAACCAATTCTTCCTATGTCTAAGGATCTTTATTTAGAATGTGGGGTATATATGTCAATGTTTTGTTCTATTGGTTTGTGTTTTCAATTTATTTTTTTCTTCCACCTATTATTGGTGTAGTTTGATATTCTGAAACATAATCTTTCTTGTGTCTGTTTTTCATTTTATGTGCATGATTTTAGATGATTTCTTTGTGATTTCAGTGTGATACATTGAAAATTATAATATCACTGAAAATAATAATATAACTTGTTTGAAATGATACTGAAGTATTGTTGAGATGATTTGTGTGATCAGTAACTCCTTCTGGGCTTTTCCATTTGATGGTGACCTTCATATTCTCCTCCAAAATGAATGATATTTTCACTAGGTAAATGTTTCATTTAATGTAATTAAATAACCTCTTAGTATCTGTGAGAGTCTTGTACCTATAGTTTCATTCAACACAATATTTTATGATCTTATCTGATTTTGTCATCCTAATTAGGTATTCTTTTGAGTGTTATCTCTATGAGTCTTTGAATATTAAATTATTCTTTTCTTTTGTCACTGGAGATAAGGCATTTTATAGAAAATGGCTTGGTGTTTTCTCATTTCAAATTCTGATCTGGTCTACATATGTACATATATATATCTGTATACATATAAAATATACATATAATATATACACATAATACAGTATATAATATACATATAAAATATATTTTATATGTATATATGTATGTATACAATATACATACATTTTATATGTATATAATATACATATAAACATATTTATATGTAGGTTACATTATTTTCTGATTCTTTCCTGCTTTTTCCTCTAGCATATCCATATAGCTGTTCCTGTCATTTGAAGGGAAGTTACATCTCTGTGTTTTTCCAAAGTTTCTTTTTTTCTCTCTTTCACTTTTATTATCCGTTTGTTAAGAATGAGCTTTCTCCTCTTACCCTTTATAATTCTGATTTATCATTCAGAATTATATGTATATATGTATGTATACAATATACATACATTTTATATGTATATAATATACATATACATATATGTATATTATATACATATAAAATATATATGTATATTATATACATATATAAAACATATATATGTATATTATAACACATATAAAACATATGTATATATGTATATTATAACATACATATAAAATGTATGTATATTGTATACATATAAAATATATGTATATTATATACATACATACACACATATAAAATATACATATATTTTATATGTATATTATATACTTTATTATGTGTATATATAAAATATATGTATATTATATACTGTATTATGTGTATATATATTATATGCATATATTATGATATATACATATGATATATTATATATAATAAATGCATGTAATGTTATATATATATGCATGTAATGTTATAAATATGTATATGAGAAATACACATCACATATACATATAAAATATGCCTAAATATGTATGTGTGTATGTATATTTCTTGTTAATGTCTAGGTTACATTATTTTCTGATTCTTTCCTGCTTTTTCCTCTAGCATATCCATATAGCTGTTCCTGTCATTTGAAGGGAAGTGACATCTCTGTGTTTTTCCAAAGTCTCTTTTTTTTCTCTCTTTCACTTTTATTATCCGTTTGTTAAGAATGAGCTTTCTCCTCTTACCCTTTATAATTCTGATTTATCATTCAGAGTTCAGCTCTATGATTACATCTTCAAGGAGGCCTTCTCTGGCTGTGTGTCTACTCCACCCTTCCAAGTTGGTCAGGTTCCTGTTAATACATTGGCATAGCATTCTGTTCATCATCACAACACGTATATTATAGTTATGGTCATTTAATGTCTATTTCCCCTGCTAATATGAAAGTTCTTTGAGGGCAGGGTTAAAGATCTGATTTATCTGTTGTTGTAACTCCAGCTCTTATCTTAGTGGTGGACATATGGTGACTTATACATATGAATGGAATGGAATGGATTAATAAATTGCCTGCCTGCCATTTTCATTTTAAAAAATAATTTTTACATTTAAAGTCATTTGTCAAAATGACTAGGCATTTAATATAGTTTTCCCTGTGATTGCTATAAAGGACAGGCTAGTTATAGTACTCAATGGTCAAAAGTATTTTCAACAACTTACGCCCATAGGGAGCTATAATTTCACCTTATGATACCATAAACCACTCAAAGATTTCATGTAGTTATCAGAACCTTGGACCAAAATTATAACCCTGAAAGCCCTTGCTGCCTATTAGTCATTTGTTACATGACACAAAGCAAAATATATTCTTCATTTTTGGACTTGAGTTTGGCTCTCAGTATATTGGCAGCTTGGTTTGATATTTGACCTGCAAAATGCTCAGCTCCCTGAAAGTTTAAACCATCTAAAAACCTAAAGTAATTCACGAGTACTAGATGTATGCCAAGCATTAATTAAATGGACATATTATGAATTTCTTCTTTGTTCTGATAATTCTTTTTCTCAAATTACCTTCCTGAAATGCCGAGCAAAGCTTTGGGAGCCGTGAGCATTCTTCTCCTTGTATGCTTAGTAAGCATTTTTAGTATAGTTTAATATGAGGCAGCACATTGTACTGAAAATTGTGATGGATCTGAAATTAGGAAGCTTGAGTTTAGGTATCAGCCTGAACTTTGGAAAAAATCACTTAACTTCTCTGAGCCTCAGTCTTCTATTAAATGCTTTTTCTGCCACCAAATGTAGGAGATAAACTGAGGTGCTAGGTTAAAAGCTTTTGGGAAGTAATGGAGTGCTTTACAAGAGGTTTGTGTCATTATTTGCCATATTAGTGAAGCAAAATGATCATTTTCTAAAAGCATGTAGAAATGAAAAGAAAATCACTGGATCAGGATCAAAGCTTGATTTCCTATAGGTGAAACATTTTTTTTTCTTTCAGCATTCATTCAGTTGTAGATAAGAACCTGTGCAGAAGCGAGCTGATGGAAACACTTTGTGAGTACAGGGGCAGCACCTTTCATTCCTCCAGACAAGCTGGATGCAATGATTTGTTATAAGATGTGAAGAGCAGGATGAGAAATGGGTTAATAATAGTTCAAAAAAGAAGCTTATAAGCTGGTAACAATCCCCACAAAGAAAAGAGCAAGAGTAAAAAGACTTATAAAGCAAGACAGAGAAAAACTTCTTTTCAGTAAAGGTGGACCAGTGATAAAGACCAGGCATGCTTTTCTGAAGTTCTTTAGAAGATGGACTGGTGTATTGCTGCTGGTTTTGGCTAGAAGGAACAGAAGTAATATAGATCAATTTGATAGCGGGGTAGGGAGAATTCTGGGTGAAAAATGAGCAAAATCGTAAAGGTCTATTATCCTAGATGTCTACTAGTTGGGTTAAAATGGTAGCTGCCAGGCTAGGACTCTGAGTCAAAGCATCTCCCAGATGCTGGGAGAGGACCAGAACTAAGGGGAATCACAATATGGAAGACACTAGGACCTTGAAGCTGTTAATAGAGCATGATAACAATTACGAGATGGAAGTAAAGTTTAATCCTGGAACATATCACTGATTCAAGAGTAAAGGTAAGAATGGGGCCAGCAGCAAAGTTGCTTGATGCTGGGCCATGTGAGAACTAACCTAAAGCACCGATTCTCCAATTGTATTGTACAAATGAAACACACAAGGATCTTGCTAAAATGCAGATTCTGATTCAACAGGTCTGGAGTCGGGCCTAAGGTTCTGCATTTCTAACAAGCTCCTGGAGATGTTAAAACTTCTGGTTCTTGTCCTACACTTGTGGGAAGAAAGGATCTGGACAGGGCATCTTAAATTATCCCTGAATAAGAATAGGATTACTTCCTGAGCCTGGCTGAAAGAAAGGTTAAGAAGAAGGCTGTACCTGAATGTGAGGGAGAAGTGGCCTCAGCAATGAGGAGTAGAAAGTGAGAGGAAGCTGAATCTTGGCAGGAAGCTATGATGGCTGCCTCTTCCTTTGATCTCTTCCACAAATCTGATGGTTGGTATCTTCCCCCTAAAATTCATGGAACTATCCAGTGATCTCTATGTAAGCAGAATCATCTAGTCTCGATTAATAATCCATATCGGAAACAGAATATTTTTTTTTCCAGGGAACATTTGTCTTATTTTGAAACATATGCAGTTTACATAGGGGCCTTCTGGAAGAAAATTTCTTAACACAAAGAAATTGCCATTGGGAGAATTTGAGGACCTGTGGCATGAAGAAAGATTTGAGGTGCCCCTAGTATCACTGTATTCTAATGGTTAGCAACCCTTTTCCATGATTGCCAATTCAGTAAAACAAAAGGTTAGTAGGATGTTTTTAAAGACTATTTTATATGCATGTTCTTTATAATCTACTTTTTTACTTGACTATATCTAGCTCAATTTTTTTTCTTAATAGCAACAGTATGTTCCAATCTCCTCTTAATGACTATAGATTATATCTAGCTTTTCCATAGTACAAACAATATCTTGATGAACAGAGGCTGATTTTGTCTCTGTCTTCTCAGAACAAAGTATATGTTGGATGAGTGGTACTGAAGGTGGAATGAGAATTTAGCACTGGGGAGGTGAACCAGCACCAGTTCCTACTCAGACACTACAGCTTCATTTGAAGATTTCTAAATGCAAGCCCAGAGATGCTGCCATTTCACAGGGAGTGGTGGCAAGGGAGCAGCAGGGCATCATCTGAGGCTGTGACAGTGTGCCACAACGGAGGTGGATGAAAGACATTGTGACGATAAACCACTCCTTTTTATTAGTTTTTTGAAGTATCCTAAAAGGCGTATTCTTGCTGTAACACTTTTCTAGTAGGGTAGTAGTGATGATGATGATGAGGGTGGGGTGGGAATTAATCTGTGTCTCTCTCATTTCTCCATGCCCCACTCAACCATAGAGTGTATGTGCACAAATTCAAATGTCATGGCCTCAGCAGCAGTCCCTGCCCTTGAATCATCTCTCTGTGTGAGCAGTCTTCCCAGACTAAAGGTCCAGGGGTGTGGAAAGGGCTGGTTGGAATAAATCAAGCTGCGGAGGACATTCTTACTGCATGTATAAGTAAAATACAGGAATGGAATAATTCAGTCAGATATTGTTGGGTATGCATCCTGTCTATACCATTGATTAGCTATACAGCCTTAGTCAAGTTACCTAATTTCTTTTAGGCTTGTTTCCTCATCTGCATGGATGCAGTAAAGTTTAAATGAGAAAAATCCATGTGAAGGTATATTTATTGGATACCTTCTATATTTAAGCATAGTCCCTTAAATATAGAAGGTATCCAATAAATATTATTTATTGACATTGATATTTTCAGTTCCTACTATTGAAATCATATCTGTGGTCCTTTTGTGAAGCTAAGTAGTTCATGTTTAACCCTCAGGATGTTGATTAATCATCACGTTAAACACATAAACCACAGGAGATACATAGATTTATATATCTACATTCATTTATATTCTTATTTGCCAGTAGACTCACCTCCATTAATTCTATGTCTTCAGTTCATGCGTGGGAAAAAACTCTAGCTCAAATATAATTAAAAAACAAACAAACAAAACACCGATAGGTCCTGTTTTGATTGGCATTGTTACAATTTTATGTTATTTGGCATTTTTTAGGCAGCAGCTTTCTGATAAAATGCCAATGCCATTAAGTGCATTTCTTGAGTTTGAAAAATATTAATAGATTCTGACAAAATGTCTTTCTGAACTTAGGTTATGAATAACACACACACACACACATGTGCAGTTGGCTGGAGCAGGCTAATAGCAACTGGGAAAACAGAGCCCTAACTGGCCAAATTTCCCATACTGAGTTAACAATAGAGCTGAACTCACAGTTCAGCTTCCTGACTTGCCAAAAGATACATTGGTGGTTAGATCATGCTAACTCCTGACCTGATTAAGGACCAAAAGGCCAAGTTGAGGCTAAATTACAAAAATCCAACATTCCCTTAATCAGTACTGTGCATGGAGCTAAAATTTGTATTTTAGACAGAAAAAGAGCCCCTTTGGGGGTTGCTGGCAAGTTCTTCAGATACACGTAGACATTTATTGAGCATGAAAATGAGATTCTTCATGGAGAAACCATCGAAACTAAACTGCATCAAATTTCAATCTGTCCAAAACCCGGACTTTGCCCTTCCTATCACAGTTCATCGCCCCTTACTGGGGCTCTCTTTCCATAAAAGCTAGTGTGAGAATGTTTTTGAATGGTTTGAATGGTTGTGAGGCCAAGACGAGTCCAGTAGGATGGAGGCAGAGGGTGGGAGCACGGCTTACTTGCAGTTGGGGGCTGAAGCCAGGTGATTTCCACATTACGTCCAAGACTGACCTGGAGTAACTTAATTTTCTTAAATTACAAATGAGTGTGTCTATTACCTTGCATTAATTTTTAAAATAATATAAATGTATGTATGTGAATACACAGTCCATAGATATATATATGGATAATTGTTTATAATTATATAAGATATATGTGACTATTTATAGGTAGACTATGACATATTCATTGGTATACAAATTATCTATGTATAAAGACAGTGCTTGCTAAGCAGGTTAATAATGTAAACAAAGTTAAAAGCCAATTTTCCCCTACTTTAAGAGAAGGGTTTGCAAAAATTTGACATATTTTCTATTTGTATTCAAATGAAGGAAGTGATCTTAAACATTCATTAAAGCAAACCCAGCAGGGTGTCTAATCGAAAACTCTTTGCTGCAGTTAGTATGAATTACTGTATCTATTTGAAAGTAATAAAGCTATAGTTATTTAAAAAATTCTATAAAGACACCATCTCAAAATTATTTTGGAACAAAATGAGGACATAAACAGATCACATGCTCATTTGTTCAGTTTTCCATTGATCAACCTTAATTAGCCAGGTCTTGAAGGTTTTCCTAAAGTTCCTTTAATTGAAGAACATTCGGGAAGGGAAGGGAAATACACATTTTTCAATTCCTAATAAGTGTCATGTACTGTGTGTCTCATCCTTACTGAACCACTAAATGTTTCTGACCTAACTCCACGATCTACCCAGAATCACCAAGGCTGTGGCAGCATTATCTGTCTCATGCTCCCATTCAAGGATCCTACCTTTCTTTGGCTCAGAGATGGGCATCATGGTCTTGTTCCTGCACTCTGTCTCTGTCCTGCTGTACACATGTTGGGTACCTGTGCATGGCTTCATGGCGAAGTCCATTATTTACCCAATGCTTATCTAAGTAAGCGATTGCCACATGCTTAGGATTTAGGGACACAGGTGTATAAGACAGATTTGGTCTCCACTCTCATGAGGTTTATCATCTAGTGAAAGGAATCAGAACTTCAGCTAGATGTTTCACATCTATTTTCTTCTGTAATGCTCTCAAATAAGGACACAGAGGCTATGGCAAGTAACTTACTAAACTTCACACAACTAACCTATGACTAAGGCATATATTAAACTGAGATCTGTCCAACACTGAGACTTTGCCCTTTGTAACATAGTATCTTGCCCCTTCCTGGAGCTTTCTTTCTATTCCTTCCATAGTATCTCATATGAGAATGGTTATGAATGGTCTTACCAAAAGCATTGACTTCAAAGTAATCCCTGCAGAAGGCTATACCTCTATTCCAACAATACTGTCAATTTTCATCCATTTATTAATGGAACAACATTTACATAATATTTACTTTTCACCCAACACTGTGTAGATCCAATGATGAGCAAGACACAGTGGGATAATTACAAAGTCGACGAATAGATACCAAGACAATTTCAGATTGTGTTAAATCCTATGAAGGGAATAAACTGGGTGGGAATAAAAATTTGCTTTGAAAGGGCTCTGTGGACAGACAGCATCTTTAAGATGAAAACATTTTACTACAGAAGTGCTGCTCATTGGGGAGCACACCCTCCCTGCACTTGAAAGGCTGCAGACAGCAGCAGTGCAAGTGGAGCAAACACTGTCATTGGGATCACTGTCTCCCGTCCGAACTAGTTTCATCCTTACTTGGCTTATTATGTACTTTCTCATTACATAAACCATACATGAATGCTGCAGAAAACATGGAGTGGAAATAATAAAATACATATTTCCTGTAATTACACTGCTCAGATATCAATGCTGTTGACATTGTGTTATGTTTCCTTCTAGCCGCTTCTCTTTATAGTGTGTACATATGCATATTACAAAATTAGAATCATAGTATGTGGCTTTGTATCCTAACTTTTTACTTAATACGATATTTCGATTTTTTGACATTTTAAAACTCTTCAAAATCGTCTCTACTGGCTACATTTTTATAGCACATAGGAATATTATTATGTATTAATTGTGCTACTGTTGGACATTTACATGGCTTTCAAGTTTTTGCTATTTGAGTAAGACTGTTGGGAATCTTCGCAATAAATACTTGTTAGTATATTATTTCCTTTGGACAGATTCCTAGAAGCACAAGTCAAGGCCGACAGGGCATGAACCCTTTTAAGGCTCTTGATACAAATAGCCAAATTGATTTATGTACATATCGTACCAACTCACCCTCCCAACAAAAGGTATGCTGGTGCCCATCTTACTGTGCTTCCACCGAGATTGACAACTATCGGTAAAAAGAGTCCTAATTTGATAGATAAAAATATCATTTTGTTCCTGTTATTTTTACTAATATTAAGTTTTTCAATATCAAATCTCTTGAATATTCTATTTTCATATTAACACTAATATATTATTTTTTAGAAGACTGAACAAAAATTAAACAAAAAGGGAAAATTTGACATCTTCAAATATTCAGTCTTCCGCTTTGGTTATATGGCAGTTTGTTTGTTATTAAACTAGTTTTGTTGAGATATAATTCACATACCATACAATTCACTCATTTAAGTGTAGTTTAGTACAGTGACAAGATGTGTGCAATGATCAGCACATTCAACTTTTTATATAAGCCATCTTTTATGTTTGTATGTTAAGAGTTTTTTTTTTTTTTAAACACAATTCTTATAGAGGACATTTCCCTGATCTGCTATGAATTTTTGTTGCCAGAGTGAGTGGAACGTTTCTCCCGTTCTGCTTTCTATCTGGAAGTACATGGAGCCCATGGGAAGTGCAGCTCTCCTCAGACGGTCACATTTCTTGGATTTTTCTTCTTTTGAGAAATTTTCTCTCTAGAATGTCTGGTGATCTAAACCCACTACTACTTTACTTGTCTTAGTCTTGTGCCCTCCTTCTGACTTTGTAACATCTCAGCGCAATTGCACCCCTCTCCCTCCAGTCTGGGGGTATCTGAACATGCTGCCAGGTCCCCCTGTGATGCTCTTCTCTTAACACCCCGAACTCCCCTTTAGCTCATTTACATCCTTCAGATCTCAGCCAGATCTTACTCTCCTCACGGGAAGAGGTGAGGGTGGGGCCGTTTCTCTGATTCTTCATTCAGATTGGGTCACCTGTGAGGCTCTCAGATCTGTTGTAATTTTGCTTTACAGTAAGTTACCATGATTTAAATCATTAGCTGCTTTATGTGCTCCCTTGATTAATGTCTTTCTTTCCCACTAAACTCCATGTTGTAATGACAGTGTCTGTTTTGCTCACTACTAAGTTCTCAGCTACCTACCTAGCCTGGTGCCTGAAACAAAAGTTGTCGTTACTGGATGAATTAAAGAAAGAATAAATGAATGGTTTGGTGTAGTTCAGTTCTTTCCCCTCACTTCAAACTCCATTTTCAATATCTTGTTTGCCTTGGAGTTTTGGCATCCCTCCCTTTTTCAAGGCCAACTTTTATTATATAAATCCATACGTTTTATGGGGCAGTGACATGCTGTTATATGAAGATCAATAAAGGTGGTTTTTATTATTTTGGGAAGTGCTTATCATTTTCTTTACTTTAATATTTCTGGTTAAAGTTTGCCCCTGCCTTAACGGCAGGTCTATTTAATTTTTAATATTTACTCGAATGTTCACAAGGATTGTTTTTCTAAAGTAGCACCATAATTTGCCTATATAAAAATGACACTAGCCTCCTATTCTCTCTGAGGAACTGACATTTAAAAATATATAGTAGAGAAACAGGGTTAAAGGGGGCATTTTATATGAAAAGCTGGAAAAGAACTAGAAGCTCTACTGAAATCAGCAAATAGCTCATTTTGAATGCTCATGTATCCTTTCAACTCTGTGAGGGGAGGTTTTATTTTCCATTGTACTTTACAATCTAGGGAGTGATTTTCTCATCTTGTCTTATACCTCAGCAGGTTGAATGTCAATGGCTGGAAGGTTCTACAAATGTCCAGGTCTATACCTTAGGTCATAGACCCAGATGAAGACCTCACTGGATAAAAATAATATTGCAGTTTCTATCTACCTGTCAATCATCCCATAATGCTAAGAGGAAATGACTGTGGATGATGAGGCAATGGGGGCTTGTTTTCATCTGTCCACTTTGCTCTGTTTTCTGCATTGCCTATGACGAATACTGCTAGTTTTATTGCAGAGAAATACTCATATAATCTCTATTAAATATATAATTCATAAATTCTTTCTTTCATGGTCTCATGCTTTAAGAGCAGAAACCCCCTGCTTTGAAGCATGGAGCTTGTTTCCCAAAAGACTCGATGGGAGGCCATGAGAAGCTACATATATTACTTTTAGAACAAAATAAATTATTCTGGCGAAAATAGTTAAGTGAGGATAGACACCATCCTCTTGAATTTCATTTGCAGAGCAGGCCAGTCTCTCTTCCTTGGGGTTATCTGTAGGAGCAGCCAACATCAAGGTTATTTCCTCCCTCTGACCCCTTGTCAGAAAAAAAATATTCCAGCTCTGTTTTGGCTGCTGCAACATGTAGCGAATCATAAATCGGTCTGTTCTGCACAGTCTTTTGCTTTTAATTTTATTTCTGATTCAAAGAAATTGGTTGAAGCAAGTGAACCTTAACTCTGAAATGGTGATAAATGTTCGCATTCTTAACTTTTAACAGTTTTATTAATTGTGTTAAATGTATCAACAGCATGCTAAACAATTATGGTCAAGAAGAAAAATAGAGCTGTTATGTTCATAGCAAGTTATCGGATATCAGGGATTACAGATACTTATGCAGCAGGACTCAATTCACTGATGAACTGTGTATAAATACAGATCACAAATATTACTTTTTAAGTGAGGTTTTCATCCAAATATATTTTCCCATAGTAATATTTTAAAAGTGGTGTTTAGATTCCAAGACTGATATATATATTAAAAAAACAAACAAAACCATAGCCCAAATTTTGGGCTAGAAATATAAACTCTTTACACGAAATAAGAAAACACTATAATTATCATTTGAAACATTATATGCAATGGAAAAATAGTTTTACAGAGTCTACTCTTTTTCAGATTTAGGTGAGATTTGGGTGCTTAGATGGCGTCTAAGGAATGGAAGACGTCAATTCCAGGAGCACAGACTTTAATAAAATTCTTCTAGGGAAGTCTGAGAGTTGTTATTCTCAAAGTTATAACAGGGAGACATGGAGAGATTATCCTGAGATGACTAAAGAAGAGCTAGAGAAGGGAAGAAGGCAGGTGTTCATGATCACACTATGGGGGCACTGGGAAACCTGCCTGAGGTGAGCTAACTGAGCCGTGAGTAGTAAAAACGGGATGGAAATGGCGGCATGGTGTAATGGGAACCGTCCTAATATCCAGTAGGCGAAGAAGATGAAAGGATAGGAAAAGCAATGAGACAGACTGTGAGTAAGGGCTGAAAGAATCAGAGTGTTACCAATACTCTATATTATCATCTCTTATTAAGATTTAGGAGAGTTTCACCTTACAGCAGAAAAACAAATGTCCTAAGAGAACCACAGAAGATCTGTGATTTTTATGTAAGTGGCATGTTTTCGCTCATCAGAACTAAAATGCTATCAAGTGAAACTGAAAAATGAAAACAAAATTTTGAGAAATACTAAAAAAAGAAACCCACACAAGTCCAGTTTCATCAGATGTTAACACACACACAGTTGCTAATTCTCATGGTTTGGACTGGACATTGATTAGCCTTTGACTTCTCTGATAACCACTGGCAAGAAGTTAGACATGGCAGATAGAATAATATCGCTCTTCGTCACAAAAAGTCAAAATTCTGTCTATGGAGAGGTATTTAAGGGCTTGAACGACTTTGCCACAGGACACCTTTATTTCCTTATCTCTTACCTCATCATTCCACAGATCTACACTCCAACATCCTGGCACTTCTTTATGCCTGCTGCTTTTCTTCAAACAACAGTTTTCTCCCTATTTCCTTTGGTGATCTCATACTCCCCAAGGGCTTTAACACACAGCAACACTTCTCTGCCCAGGATTCCCACCTGTTTCGATCTCACTCCTGAACTCAGGCTCCATGTTTTCAAATGCCTGCTGGATCTCACGTGGATGTTCAAGACAGATTTTAAATGTTATGTATGAAACTGGACTGACGACTATGTTTTCTAGCTTGTAAACTGCCTTTTCTGCTTCTTTGAATGGTACCATCGTCTCAGGCACTCAGGCCTGCAACTGAAGACGTTTCTTTGTTGCCTCTCACACCCAATTAATTGCCAAGTCCTATTGATTTGATCACTAACATATTTCTTACGTCTTTTCTTCTATCAGTGACTATAGCTATAACTTCGATTCCATTCATTGTCTTTCTCTTCTAATCTTATTTACATGATGCTGCCGAAGCAACCGTCCTAAATGAAGACTGCTCCTCTGTGCTATTCCATGTTCAAAAATGTCTAGAGATCTGTATTGTCAGGTGTTCACTTTTCTTAGTCTGATGTCAAAGATCCTCTGTTATCTCAACCAAACTTACTTTTCAGACTCGGCTCTTCTCCTTCCCTTCACGTAGCATGCTGTGGCTAAACCGAACTCCTCAAGATATCCTGACTGTGCCTTGTACTTTCCACCTCCAAGAAATTTGTTCTCTTCTTTTGCTCGGAATGTCCATTCCTCCTCCCTTGAGGACATGTCCAGATTCTTCAAGGTTAAGCACACATTTTATCTTATTAATTAAGCTTTTCCTTGATGCACTAAAGTGCATCCTTTCTTTGTCCTTTCTTTGAACTTCGACAGTATTTCATTTGTTTTTAACTTTGGCATGTGTATAACTTTCTAAGTTGTTTCTCCTTGTGTTTATAATCTTTTCTCTCCTGCTTGACTTATTTACTTCTGAATTTCTCTACATCAGTTAGTATAAGAAAAAGATTCAGTCTCTCAAAGAAGTTAGCATTGGTAGGAGCGAAAAGTGCTCATGCATGTGAATAACTGTAACATATTTAAAAATGAATGTTGAGTGACTGAAAGGTTATGGAAATTATTTTGATCACGTCTTTCTGTGGGAAGTGAGGACATTATGTCATCTGCATAATATCACATATCTGGATGAAAATTGAACAATTCTGTCACCAACATTATTCCCCAAAGATTCAGATACTGAGTACTGAGTGTCTTAAATATATTAAAAAAAAAACCACACACTCCAAACTATAAATGAGAGACATTAATATAGAAACAACAGTAGGAAAGATATAAACTTTTTTGTGGGTGGGGAATCTTAGTAGAAATTCATTTATTATCTCAAATTAAAAACGGTTTAGATTGAGGCTTGCCTCACTTCGTTAACAATGTACTAGCTGTGGCAGAAAGTTGACTTTGTCCATTTCTGCTCACTTTGCCCTGTGGGCTAGGTTAGACTTATAAAAATTTCACCTTTTTATTCTGGTAAAGTGGGGAATGGAATGATTGTTTATTGTTGCTTAAAAAACTGTGTTACTGCTTTGTATAGTTTATCTTTATGATTTTCTTTTTAATCCCCTAAAATAATCATGGTTTCAGATTTCTCATGCATAGCATCATGACTTAATTTTGGCCATCCTTGGTTCTGATTTATGAAACTCAGCACCGCTTTATCTGTTTACCTTCTCTTCCCTTCTACTCTTAGGATCAAATGTCTAGGATATCAAAGGCAGCCTAGAGTAGACACTATTTTCTTAAATATCCTTGGGCGTTGTAATGTAACTGTTGGCAACTTGCACTCAACCCAAGGTGGTCAGCTATACAAGTTTCCTTATTCTGTAAGGACACCCCATTCTTAGCTAATCCTGCCACCTCAGTTCAGTATTCCCTGTTCTATACACATCGAGTTCTCCAGCATCTGACTTTGGGATAAAATGTTAGTTCTTTCCATTTTACTATTTTTTAATGATGAAAAAAATTCTTTACTATTTAAAATATTGATCTTACTATTTATTTCCATTAATTCCTAAGAAAAGTAATCAATTAGTTTTTGAAGTCTGTTTTGGGTAAAAATACTTTGTAAGACTATTTTCTGATAGCCATTTTGTCAGACAGTCAAATAACACATGAAAAAACTGTGCTAATAGATGTTTCCACCAGAAAGACTTTCTTTAGAACAAACATCCCCTAGGACTCCTCGCACTTTTTGTTTCATTTAATACAACAATAAAATATTTACTTCCACCAAGCAAAAGACTTTTGGACTAATCTCTATAGATGGCTGAGAGAATATTTTGAGTTAGATGAAAGAACATAGATGTACTACAATATAAGACATAATATATGGAGTTATAACAGACAACAAAGAAAACTAGAGTAAAAAAGAAGTTTTTACCTTAGGGTCATGTATTCCAGAAAGCTCTTCATAGATCTTCTCACCTACCATGACAGCAGCCAAGTTTGCCGTATATGTAGAAAGGCAAAACATACAAAAAATGGCCCAAAGATTCATCAGAAACCTTCCAGTCCAACATTTTGGGGGTTTGATGGCTGCTGTTCTACCAAACAAGAGGGCATAACACACATTCAAGGCTGAAGAGAAGGAGAAGACTCTACTTCTATTCCGCCCCTTGGGAGTCATACCAAAGGGGCTCTTCCATTCATACAGAGTGAGGAAGACGGCAGTGATGTGCAGAGCCACGAAAATCCCCAGCCACAATGTCCAGTGTAGTGGCCACATGAAGGCCCCAATGGGAGCTGCTGTGTCCCGGGTCCTCACTAAGATGCCCAAGCTGGTGGAGAAGAAAGGACCAGTGAAATCTATCACCTGGCTTCGTGCGGTATTGATGCTGAAGGAAGTGACCGCCATGTGGGCTGACCCACTCAGGAGATCACCCACCAGTCCAGTCCAGTGCCCATTTTTCCAGGCTCCATACTTTCCATCCCCAACAATATAGAGGTCAAAATCAAAGTTCATGTCTTCTGCTAGCTTTTCCAGCAGATCAATGCAATATCCATAGCAGCACTTCTTGAGTTTGATGGGCACTGTATCATTACTGCTATGGAGACTACTAAAAAGGCTGTCCAGTATAGAAGAGTCATTAGTCATGGGATCTAGGCAGAGTTGGCCAGCAGGGCACAAGCCTTCTTCATCTACCTCTCGTGTGAAGACGAATGGATGCTCAATCAGGGTAACCACTCTCAGGTGCAGTTTACGTGGGTGCTGGAAGTGGGTTTTGTGCCTCTGGGCCTGCTCTGGCCATATTCCATAGTCCACTACAACCTTTCCACCCTGCCAGCTGCCCAAGCGAGTCCACATTGGCTTTCCCATGGGATCATGTTGCAGATTCCAGATGAAAAAGTTGTTTTCTGAGCTGATGATAGAAGAACCTTTTACTTTGATGGAACCACTGAGGCCTCTAAAAGTGGTGTTGGCTAGAAACCTGGCAAAGAGGGGCAAAAGCAAAAAGTCAGGAAGAGAGATGAAGCCAAAGACAGGGAACAGTGCTCATTTTTGCTTCTCTATCTTAGTAAAAAGATACTCTGAATTTTTTTTTTTAAAGGCATTTCCTATAATTCTTTCAGGAATCGATAAGCTGGACTCTTTCTAGAAGAGTCCTTTTTTAGTGAGAGAATGAGATGTCATCCTCAAGTTCTAACATCTGCGTTAGGTGCTTGGCTCTTGGTCTTACTCCAAATCTCTTTATTCCTGGTTAAGGGATGTGTTGTTTTCTGTTGTAAACTGTGAGTTATGTATTCTCACAACTTTCCAAGCTATGGAAGTTCTCTGCATCTTCAACATGTCTCATTTCTACTGTTCATTACATTTGATTGCAACTAAATTAGTTCAATCAATATCTTTTTGGTGCGAGGCATGAGTTTTGCTAAGCATTCATATACTTTTATCGTTGCTAAAACTTGCATTCATAATTCTAGAAAACAGTCAAATCTTGTTACCAGTGTTTCTCTTGGTAGAGTGGAAACAATCAATACATCTGTCCCTGTGAGGCCAGTTATAGCTGCATGTTGGCTCTATCATCCATAGAACAAAGAAAAGGATGATAAATAGATTTGTAGCTCTCCCAGAGCCTCAAGCTACCCTCTTTCGAAATCATTAGAGAAAAACTTTTGGCTCTGGCTTCAGGGAGAGTATCTGCCAGAAGTCAAAGAAAGGAAAATTACCAACTGGAGTGATATACGGATTCCTAACCATGTGAACCTGAGCACTGTCAGTATATGTATGTTATGACATGAGCAAGACAGAAAAATGCTTGGTTAGAGCCTCTGTGTTCCTTGAGCCTGGGAAGATAAGACAGTAAAAGGTACCATGTAATTTTGTGGCACCTCTGTACTCTTAATTATGGCCTTTCGTCAGAATAAAAGCCCAGACTTGACACCAGAGACACCTGTGTTTGAATATTGGTCCAGCCACCTTCTAACATTGTCCTTGGACAATTTACTAAATTCTAAGCTTCAGTTTCATAATCAACAAATGGAGAAGATAATACTTCTTCCAAATTTAAGTGTTGGAAAAAAATGAACGAAAAGTGTATACCACACCTTCCTACATAGAACAAATATTCCAGATATGGTAGCTATTATTTAATGTCACTCAAGTTTTTTTCAATCAAGGCTGTCCCCAGGTCACTTTCTCATATTTTAGTAGGACATTCCTAGTTGGAGACACAAAAACTACATTATGATAAACTCTTAGAGGCTACTAGAGACACATTTCAAATTAAAAGAAATTAAATCGAAATGTGGAATGTACCATAAAAGATTTTTTTGAGGTATCAGGTGATATAAGTCTAGGCTTTCAGCAAAATACATTCATCTACTGCTTGCCAGAAGCATTACTTAGTAATTTACAAATGTAAATACAAGCAGTAAGCAGTTATGCGGCCACAGAAGGGAGATGGAAAAATCAGAAAGTATAAAGAATGTATTCATTTTTATTAGAGATATAAATGTAAATCACATTTGAAGATGCTGCTATCACTAAATGCAAATGAAACTACTCATTTTGGTAGATTGCATATAAAGGTAATTATTCACGTTAGCACTTCTCAATGGGAATCTACCACTTAAAATGAATTCAATTTTACAAGTAATGAAGTCTCAGTTATCTTGGACTTTAAAGCAGTTTTCTGTTTCTTTGAAGAAGTAGAGATCCAAATCATTAAAATACACAGATTAATCAACTGATAATTACCCAGGTACTATAAAGAAAAGATGATGATGATTGTGTTTTTGATAAGCAACCTACTTTCAGATCTGTTAAGAAATATACAACACACACACGCACTTGTTGACAGCCTAGGGAATAAAATGGTTAATAATAAATAGGTTAATTTCATTTAGTTAATTTAGTGATTGGGAAAGGAAAGTTAAAGTTATAGAAAGAGGAATCCTTCATTATTTTAAGAATATTTGGGGCTTCATGATTACAGATTTTTAACTGGATAGACTCTTGAAAGACTAGCAATGAATATATACTTAAGTTATGTCAGAGAAGAAGGAGCTAGAAGTCATCGGAAATCTTTCAGAGATTACATAACTCCCTCATTCCAGTAAAACCATTCTTTGTTATGGGGGTTGTTAAATAACGTTCGAAATGGCCCTGACTGAAGGACAATGCGTGGTTGTCTTTGAGGCATTAATTTGTGACAGAAAGGCAAATCTATCAAGGATCTAAATGTTTTCTATTTCCCCAGACCAAAAAAAATCCAGTGCTTGTTTCACTATGCAACTGGCACCAAGAAACTGGGTCTCAGAGAATTTCCACTTATGATAGATTATTTCTATTTTATTTTCAGTTTTATGGTGAGCATAAATTAGAATGATCTCATTGATAGCTTTTATAGCTGTACTTCACATGCTTTGTAATGCAATGACGATGCATAGCAAAGTTTCGATGCTATGTTAATTAAAAGATTAAACCGTTGAAATCCTGGTTTTGCTGAAATCAAATTCTACCCTGTTCATTTTTATCTTGCCTTGATCTCTTTTTGGGTGAACAAGAAAAATCAGGAATTATTTCACTGGCAACATAAACTGATACAAATACCAAGCACTGTTCTTAGCACTAGAGTTACAGAGATGAAACACATTCATTGTTCCCAAAGAGCTCAAAGTCTAGGAATGGGGAGAAAGCAAAGTGAATAAGCAATTCTAAACCAGAGTAATGAGCTTCATAATAACGGTAAATCTGGGTACCATGGGAACAGAGAGGAATTCACCTGCCCGTTTTATTCTAGGGAAGAGGAGGAAGGCTTCTTAGGGGAAGAAGTGCCGGAGCTGAGTCTTGAAGGAACAACAGTGAGCCAGGAAGAAAAGCTGGGGCCTGATGCTGTCGACCTGGAGAGACAGATGCTTGCGCAAAAGCCAGAGACAGAGAGGGCAAACTGTGTGATGATAAAGCAGTGAGAAATAAGGCTGGAGATAAAGGTAGAAAAGGAGTAACAAAAGGTCTGAAGCCACAATGAAGGTAATGGAGAGCCATTGAGGGAATTTCATCTGTGGAGACACATGATTATCAGATTTGATTTTAGATAAATTTTTTTCTTACCCCCTAGCTATATAGAATATGATTTGGAAGGAGGAGGGGGCAGAGTGTAATTTCAAATGTGAGGAAGGATGCTCCTTCCCCACTCTTGCTTCCTCTCTTCCTCTCTGCTTGTTTCACAAGGGGTTTAGGGTAACAAGGGCTAAAATAATAGCAGAAGTGGAGAGAAGGTGGCATAATCAAGAGGTACATAATTTCAAAAAGAAAAGCAGTGATTTTAAGATAGCCAAATGCATAGGGTTGCATTTTAGTTCACAAATCATACTAAGAATGTGTAAAACTTGGCTTGATGGATGGTCAGGTAAATAAGATCTGGAGTATTTAGTTGAATATCGGCTCTGTGTAAGCCCATAGAGCAATGTGGGTGTAAAGTGGGGGAAGTAATCGTAAATTTTTTAAGGAGAAATTTAGAGCCTGGGCCTGAGCTCACTCTGAGTGAGAACCTGTTTTAGCACTATGCCTTGACATGGTGAGTGTGTACTGTAGGGAGCCAAAGCTCCCCAAATTCAAAAGAGTGCATGGTTTATCTCAGGAGGCCTGCTTGCATAAAAAAGTAAAGGCTGGTTCTGTTGAATTTCAGGAAGAAGAAGGTTAAGTATAGCCTAAGGGAGTGTGGAAGGGAGTGTCAATTGCACCTGGATCTTCAGGATGTTACTTTTGTGTTGTTTTGAAATGCACAAAGAAACAGACTGTGTTTAAAAGGAGGTTAAGAAATAAACTCGGAAAGGCAGTTGTGAGATCTGCTCTCCCTCCTGCACCCTGTCTGTCTTCTCTTTTTTCTCAGTCCCCGCTGCCCCATTCAGGTACCCGGTTTGACTTGGTCGGCTGGCTTCCGACAGTGTACCAAAGCAGTTCAGGTATATATCTTTTTATTTTTATTTTTTACCAGCAGACCTCCCAAGATACCACTCTGCTCAAAACAATGAAGCTCATTAGTTAATCTGCAGTGAGGTAACTTATTACTTTAGTAAAAATTCCCAGTTACATCATTAATTAAGATCGTGTTGATTTCTACAGGAGCTGAGATAAAATAATTTGCTCTTTGCAAATTATGTAAAAAATGTTTTTGAGACAGTTAGTTAGCAGGATAAGCAAGATCAGTGTTGAATATATTTAAGATAGATTTTAAAAGCCACATTTACACACTTGATGTACCAATTAAAGGACTTCCTTATTCATTAAAAAAATGAACAAAGATGTTGACAAAACAACACATCACCCGTAGTCGTTTATTCATTTAACAATACTCGCTATGTGCCAAGGACTGCTCTAGGTGCTGGGGGACATAGTAGTGAACAAAATAGACAAAAATCTATGCAGCTTATATTTTATCGAAGGATCAAAATAAATATTATAAATAGGTATTCTGTATGGGGCGTTAGGTACTGCTAAACGCGAAGGAAGAAAAATAAAGCGGAATTAGAAGATAAGATGCATCAGGGCTGGTGGTAGTGGTGAAAATTTAGACGAGAGAGGCCAAAACTGGTTCTCTGAAAAGGTGATATTTGAGTAAAGAGCCGAAGAAAGGAAATTCCTTTTTCAGCTTAAATCTCTTTTTCATTACTTTTTCAACCAGAAGAATATTGGGGTAAAGAGTATTCCCTATATAGGGAGCAAGAAGACCAGTGTCCTTGAAGAGGAATTGTCTGATATGTTCGAGGACAAGCTCAGGAGTAAAGGGCATGAGAGAGCTGAAGATGTGAAAACTTACAGGGAATGGAGATGGGAAAATAGGATTTTGTAAGGCCTTCGTTTCTTCTCTACATGAGATAGAAAGCCATTAGTGGGTTTTGAGCAGAGAAGCAATATGATATGACTTACATTTTAACAGGATTGTCACAGTGCTGTTGAGAGTGGACTAAAAAGAGACAAGAGCAGAAGCCAAAAGACCAGTTGGGAAGCTGCTTCAAACACCCAGACAAAAGGTGCTGGTGGTTTGGACTGAGGTGGTAGCAGTGGAGGTGGGGAAAATTAGTTGGATCTTTATATATTTTGAAGCTGGAACTGATAGGGTTTGCCAAAGGCTCAGTTACATCTGTTGGGAAAAAGGAGAGGCACAAATGGCACCAAAGTGTTTACCCTGAGTAATTGGAGAGATGGAGTCACCATTAATTGAGATAAAGAAAACAGTAAGAGAATCAAGTATGAGGTGGTGAGAACTACCACGAGTTCAATTTTGCTAATGTTAAGCATGAGATGACTTACAGACATCCAAACGGAGATGTCAAGTAGGTAGCTGGAGATCATCTGGAATTCAGGAAAGAGGTCTGGACTGGAGATTCAAACTTGGGCGTCATTGCTCTATACGTGGTATTTAAGGAGACCAAATGAGATCATGATGTGAGCATTTGTAGGTGAGAAAAAGTCCATGGAGTAAGTCCAGGGCACTCCATCATTTGGAGGTGGTGTAGGTGAGGAAGAACTACCAAAGGGAACTGAGAAATAACCAGAGACAGAGAAAAGTAGGAGAAAAGCAGGCTGTGTTCTAGAAGCCCAGTGAATAACATGTTTCAAAGAGGGGACAGTGATTAACTGTGTCAAATGCTTCTAACCCATCAAATACAATGAGGGCTGAGAATTGGCCATTTGCTTTAGAAATGTGAAGGCCACTGGTGACTTCATTAGAGTAATTTCAGTGAAGTGTTGGAGCCTAGAGCTTCAAGGAAGAATGGGAAAAGAGAAACTAGAGATCACTCTTTAGAGAATTATGCTGTAAAGAGGAGAAAAATAAAATAGTGGTAGAGAGGAAAAATCAAGTAAACGTGTGTATGTGTGTAAACACAAACGTATGTGTATAACGTATATAAACGGTCAGGCTTTTATGCTGATGGGAATGAATCAGTAAAAACAGAAAAACTGTTGTTGGAGAGAAGAGGGGGGATTCCTGAGACAATGCCCCTGAGGGTCAAAGGGACTGTGCACTAATGTGCAAGTGGGGGTGATATTCTTCGCAAAGCCAAAATAGGATCGTAGACGCAGAGAAGGCAGAGAGAATATAAAGCCCAGAGGCAAGTAGATATGGATGTGGACAAGAGAGCTTGTGGAACCTCTGATTGCTTTAACTTATTTAAGTGCAATTAAAAAATAAATTATAGATCTCATTATATTCTCTTCTTACCATTTATTCGAGAGCAGTTTTATTGTGCTATTTTCAAAGTGAGACCAAAGTTACTCTTGAAAGTATAGAAAGCAAAGAACATTTCATAAGATATGTTTTAGATCAATCTCAACTGAAATGTTTAGTGTTTTGTTTTCCCACTGAGTTTGCAGCAGTCAGTTGTAAAACTATCTGGGTCTGGCATTTAAAAGAATTGTAATTCTTTAATTACATTTTTCAATCTCTTCTATTAAGCTTTCCATTTCTCTGGGTCAGTTTTGGCAACTGATATTTTTGTAGGAATTTATTGCTACAGAACCACATATCATTTATACTAATTTAAGGATTTTTCAGTTAATTTTGATTTATGTCCTGTTAATTCCTTCTAGGTCTCTCACTTTTCTTCTGGTTTTCTTAGCTGAGGATATATTTGTGTTCCTATATTCTTCTTTAATAACAAAATGTTAACTGTTTATCTTCATTTATCTGATTATTTATATTATCTATGCATTACTTTTACTTTTTTAAAACTTGCTACAATTTATTAACATTACTAAATTTACCAAAGCTTGCTAAAATCTGAACATCTATGGATTTCTCCCCAATTCTAAATTTACTGAAATTTATTAAAGTTAAGTAATTCTCACACTACAAATAATGTCATATTCTTAAAGATTTTAAGGCTTGTTTCTTCTTGATTTTTCATCTATTTTATTCAGCATATAAAATTTTACTAATATTATGTTTTTATATTTATTATAAATTTGTATCTTTTCTTGCTTTTGAACTAGTTCTACAATAAAGCCATTGGTTCCAGTCTTCATTTTGGAGACATATGAACCTATCCATGGGTTGTTTACATGCATCATCATCTTCATGTGTCTTCTTCCATGTCCAGTTGTTTATAGGTTGTATATTTATTTCTACTTTGCTCATTTTCCACTCACCAACTTGTCTCTTTGTATATCTGTGTCTCTCATTTGTTTTGTTATTAAATTGCCTTCTTACCTTTGCTTTTTTCCCATATTGTTGCTTTCCATTAATCATATCTGTACATTGGAATATCTATTTTGCTCTGTAAAGCCTTAAAATTTATTTTTCCCTTTGGGAGCTTTCTTTGTCTCACTAAAAAAAAATCTGTATCCTCATTCTTTTATATCTTGAAAAATGAGCCGAATTTCTTTTCCCATAATCATCTCATCGTATTTAATACTTTCCCCCTGAGGAATGAGAGATTTGTTCATTTTCTATAAAGCTCTATAAAATTTTTTAGCCTGGGAGAACTTAATTGTGATTTTTTTTGCCTTTGCCTGATTAGAAATCTTTGGTTATGTTATTACTAGTGACATTCTCCCCAACTCTCTTCCCATCAGCATCACCTAATTCTTGTCAGGTTTACTTGTTACTACGCACTGAATCTAAATATTTATTCCTCGGGCATGTTTAATTTAGCTCAGATCTACTGGCTGCAGTAGAAAAGCTCAATAAAGCCCTTTTAGTATAAGACAAAGGAATATTCCCAAGGTTTTCCATTCTTCTTTTTTCTGGGAAGAGAGGAGGAAAGTTGGGAAGAGATCCAGTGATGTTTAGAAATCCCATCTTTTCTTCATGTGATTCATATCTACAATCCTGTAATGAATCTCCCAATCAAAACCTCACATCCTCCACAGTTATATACTACTGCATTTGCTTTTTATTTCTTATTAAATTGCCTTCTTATCTTTGCTCTTTTCCTATAATGCTGCCTTCCATTAATCATATCTGTACATGGGAATATCTACTTTGCTCTGTAAAGCCTTAACATTTTTTCCCTTTGGGAACTTTCTTTGTATCAGCTCATATATATCTATTTCCTATAGAGGAGCCTCAAACTATCTCTTTTTGGATAGTCGCATGTCTTTTAGGAAACTTACACCCAATTCTGATCTTTCACAACCTGCATAGACCTCTAGCTGTCTGAATTATTAGCTATTTATATTTTAGGTTTGTATTTTAATCCATGCGTGCACTTTTTCTGAATTCTTCAAGATTTTTTCCCTAAACCCTCTTATTCCCTAAATGATTCTCATTTTGTTTCTCTTCCTCAAGCTCTAGATTATTTCCCCTTTCTCTAGCATTCTTACAGTTTCTGCATGTAGGTTAATCTATGATTAGATCATTATTTCTTCAATGTTTTTTCTCATATTTTTTCTAAATTTTATCTTCTCCTCTCTTCCTCTCCTTCTCTCTCTTCCTTTTGGTGGACTTTGTACAAAAGAAATACCAATATAATGTCCTGTTAGGAAGAGATCTTGTCTTAAATTAGCTATTGACTATCCCTAGTTAACTATTTTGTTGTTGTTGTACCCTTGAGACCCTCTCACACAACTCTCTGAAATCCATCTATTCTTTTCATTTTTCTTCAATGTCTCTGTTGCTGTCTTTCCCATTTTTTATGGTCCTTTGTCTGTTTGTATAGCAAATTGTTACTAGTTCAGCTTTTACTTTGTGGCCTCTTCTACTGAAGCAGACCCCTGTGGTATATTCCTCTCTTTTATGATAACATGAATTTGCCCTCTTAGCCACAGAGCTTACCCATAGTCCAGTCCTGTCAGAGAACATTGCTTTGATTTTGTTCTCCATACATGGGACGGCTCTCCAAATTAAATATTAACTGGATGATTTCTACATGTAAAATGAATCCTCCTTAGTACGCCAATATATAAGTATTTGGCAGCTGATTAACCTCATCTTTGACTTTTTAGAATGTAGAACCCTCAGAAGCATGGATTTTGACATTCTCCACATTTTGAGAGTGGTCTCTCCCAGAGTTGTTATTAGGAATGAACAAATTCTCTCTTTCTCACTGCTCTGCCTCATAGCACTGCAGCCTGTGAAGCCGGAAGAGACTTCAACGGTCATCTAAGCACCTATCTCACTGAGTCATCTTTGGATCTTAGGCATAACGCAGTGCCTGGCCAGAGTTACTGCTCAGTAATGTTTGTGAAGTAAATGCAATCAAACGCATCTGCTCAAATCAGACATGTATCTCTGAAAGAGAACTCTTCATCAGTTTGCCAGAAGAACGGGGCTCAATCAGCCAGGAAGTATTTGCATTTGCAATTTATAGATTGTTCAAAGCATTAAAATTCCAGCACATTTCTCCCTGAATAATGGATAATATCAATAACAGAAATTAGTTTAATGAGAAGCCTTGCTGATGATAAGGAAGTTCATAAGAATTAAAAATTGCTAAATCTCAATCTTCAGAGCAGAGGGCCCACACACTATAATTATTGATTGCACCATTTTTTAAAATAACTTACAAAACACCTTTTAAAATAGATTTCTATCAGTTAATGGACAATAGCAATTTAATAACATATTAAATGTACATATGTACATACATACGAGTCATTTGGGTCTGTTTTGCCAACATCTGCAAAATTCAGTTACTTACAAGTGAAACTGCAGAGTGGAAGGAGAGCTCCTGACGTTCTTGATGTTTTTCCCCCCAGAAGAAAAAAATACTAATCTAGGTGACTGGGTCCTATTTTAATATAAATTTTGGGCTGTGTTTCTATTGGTGTGTGTGAGGGGGCCACTATGCTAAAAAATCAGACACCTGGATATCGCATTCTCTTTTCCTTGCTTTCATGTGGCACAACTGTCAAGCTGGGCTTTTTTCCTCTGTTTTTCTCCCACGTGGTAGTTAGATCTGTTCCATACCCTTGGGTTGTTTTCCTTTCCCTTTGCTTTTTGGTATGAACCCTGACTCTTGTCCACAATTATGCTCTGTGCTCATCCCTTGGGCTGCTCCTGGTTGCTTTGTATAACACTCCAACATAATTCATGTGGCCCCAGCACGAGCCCAGGTGTCGATAGCCCTTCCCTTAGCACAGCCCTGGCAAGGGGACATTGTGCAGGACTTACCAGTCAAGCATCCATACAAAAGGTTACAGGGTCTGGAGACTGAAGTGGGCCCAAGAGATAGGACTGAAATTCAGAGTAAAGATGCAGTATTGCCCTCTCTATCTCTAAACCTCTTTTTGATGCATTTGCAAATTTTATAGTAGGTGCATACAAAGTAAAAATGTCAGCAAAGAACATAATTACCTCTCAGGTAAATAAAAGCTTGAAAGCTCTCCTAATTTGGAAAATTTCCACAGTTTAATACCTGCTGGATGCTAGATTAAGCAGATTTAAGCTGTATTCATCCAAATAGGGTCCCGAGGAAATACACATTTTCCATTGTTCCTTATTTGAGGCCCCCATGACTTGGAGAAAATTTCAGACGCAGCTCTTGGCATGACTTAAGTGATAGAAGAAGGGCAAATTCATATTTTAGCCAAATTAGTCCAGTGACAGGGATTCCTGTTGCAAACATCTTGAAACACAGACCTTAAGTGTTGGTCCCAAGATTAATAACACCTACTGACTCAAAGTTAACCTAGGAGTAACAGCTGGACAAAGTAGGACATCCTACAGAAATGGGCTCTCCTTGAGCCAAGGAACCAGTGTTATCAGTATCCAAACCCTGGCTTCCATGTTCAATGCAACTGCATTTCTTTTCAGCACTTGTGAAAACATATGGGCTAACTAGTTTGGCTCGACAGAGGTCCTTAGAACAAGAATGCTTATGCATGGGTAATCATGCCTCCCGGTTTATATACCTTTTGGCTGAAAGAATATTAATTTCAAAGTAATGGGATCCCAATTAAGGAAAATCAGTATTAATGCTGAAAGAGCCTGGAATTTGGATTTAGATGAACTGGTTTAAATCTTCCCTTATAAAGTACTAGCTGGATTACCTTAGGCATACCACTTAACTTTTCAAGGTAAGAATCCTTACAGTTCAGGAAATTAAAGTTTCTAGAGATTAATAATTTTTCCAGGGCAACAATGCCGGTAAATTATTGTAAAGGTGGATGGAAATACTCCCAATTATAATTGCATCATGCAGCTTCAAGTTCTTCTGGAACCCTTCTAATATCCAGGGAGGAAACGGGGACCATCATCAATTTACACTGTGGAATTTCTGAATGGATATTTGTTTGAGTCTTTTTTCTGAAGCTTCCTACTGCCTAAAAATGCCTGACACATAATGGTTTCTGAACATTATGTGCAGAATCAATATAAAATGCAATATATAATATTAATAAAAGGCCAGTGAATCTTGGTATTGTTTAACCATGTAAGCATGAAAGTGAACATAGTTTGGAAGGAAAAGACTCTCTAGCATGTTGGACCATTCTTCAAAGACAACTGAAGAGGGGGCCTAAAAATGCCTGCTAATGCCAGAGTATAATAGCCAGTTGAGTGAGTGGTATCCCAATGAAAAATAATAACCAAACAGCTAAGTCAAAGAAAATGTATAAAAAATATAGATAATAAGAGGAGCATATCCTCTTCCAGGTGGAGAACAGAAAAAGGGGATCGTAAGCTTCCTAAGAGCAGGGCTTCTGTCTTCCTTGTGTTTCTACATTAGCCAATGACCTAGCCTAATATTAGTAAGATTCAACAAATGTTTGTGAATGAATTAATCACTGCCTGCTTGATGTAGAATAGAACTGCAGAAGCTGTTCGAAAAGAAAGGCAAGATTCCATACCCTACTTAGAAGCTAGAATAACTACAAGGACTATGATTAATTAGCCAAAGTGTCAGGGATTTCTTAGGCCAAGGAGAACAAGATGTCTATCAGTGTCTAGACGCTTGGAATTCTTAAAGGATAATTGCCTTTGATCAGGCTATGAGTAACCCAGGGAGCTCTTTCCCCAGGAATAAGAGATTCATTAGCACCTAAGGCCTTCAGATAAGCATGGGCAAATCTTAACCCTAGGATCAGCAGCAGGTAAGTCCTGAAACTCCTATTCATTTTCACCAGAATCTAGTGTTTAGAATGTAATAAAGGGGTAAATGTGGGCAAGGTTAAAACCAACTGTCAGAAATAAAAAATTTTATACACTAATTTTTTAAAAATTACTTATAAGGCTTTTATGCTGCATTACTATATTTGATTAATTTGTTACAGGATTATGATTTTATACTATGCCATGGCTAATGTTCTGCATTCAAATGATATCCAGTACAAACTCCTTTAGCTTGGTGTAAAAGACCTGTGTAGTATGTTATCAAGTTAACTACTTTTTCAGAATCATGCCAAAATCCTCTTCATATGCAATGTATGCTCCAATTGTACTCAATTTCTCTTTTGGGTCTTGGCGAATTTGCATTGCCTGTGAATTTGCTCCAAACCAGAAAACTCCTATTCATTTATCGAGATCCAATTCTAGTTTTTCAGTCATCTCCAAATCTCCAAGAAGAGTTAATTATTTCCTCCTATGTGTATCTGAACATCTCTCTATTTTAAGAATCATGTATCCCTTTGTTTTATAATCATTCACTTATTTTTCAACCTCATGCACTAGGCTGTCAGATTCAAAATGGCAGGATGCAAATCTTCATTTTGTCTACCTCACCCTCGTTGAACAAATAGTCATTGGCTGTACATACGTGTTTATGAATTTATTACCAAACAATATATCAGATTTCATTGCTTCAAATAATTAACATTTAATAAAACAACTTGCAAATAAATTGTTAAAGATCATACTATGAACTTGCCCCCCAAGTGGTTTTGTCTACACAGCTTTCCTTTTTAGTCGTGATGGACGTTTGCTCTGGTGTGCGGGACCTGAGAAGAATAAAATTCTTTATATCTATAATTAGGTCTATCTAGTCTGCCATGAAAAATGATTTTTTCTAGTCTAAAAGCCCATGCTGGAAAAGCCATGCTTTTGGTGATTTCATTAACATTTAAAAATGTTAACAATTCTGTCAGCCCAAACTGAAAATGACTGTGTGAGAAATGAAAGCTTGCATAACTTTGACACTCGCTATACATGGCTCATTATCCTCAAGACTTTGATTATGCAGTGAAGAAGTGGGGTCAGCCTCACAAAATTCAGGAACAATTAAGAAATTACTGTATGCACATGTGACTTATGGACTGAGAATAACGAACTTTCTAAAAGACTATATTCAACAAAATAAATAAGGATGATGAAAAATTCACAGATGTTTTATAGCTTAAGGCAGCTTTTCAGTTATTCATTATAAAGATTTTGTTCAGGGTTTTGCTTACTTCCCTTGACCCTTTCCTGAACACTTTGAAACTTTCTCTTTGACTGTATTCCTCAGGGTGTTTAAGAAGTCCTAGGCATATTTCCTGAAGTTCTTTGAGTTCATTCTCAAACACATCCATGAAGAAGGAAATATTGCCATTGACCCTTATACATTGTGAATTGCTGCCGGGCTCCAAACCTCACATTTTCCTTTTACAGCTTTTAAAGTTTGCGGAATAAACTTGTGGAAATACCCACAAGGGCAAAGGTTATCCACTAAACTAACATTTCATTAAAAAAAAAAAAATGCACAGAAGAAAACTAGATGGCATCTAGGTAAGTAAAAAAAAAACAAAAAACCAACAACTGTGTTTTTAATTTAGACAAAATTTTATTTACCTATCAATCACTTATTTTTTTTTCTATAGCTACATTTAGATAGGATATAAATATAATAGAAAATTTCCTTTCCTTCTTTCTATGTCAATTTCAATAAATGTCTATTAAGTGGCTAGGATGCATAATAATATTTCCATTTAACAGAATTTATATTTTAGCTAGAAGTCAGACACAGGAAAATAATGATGATGGAACGGGCTAAGTGCCACCATATAATTCCATGAACAAAGTGCCATGGGATCCTTGTGGAAGGAGGCATATAACTTTAATATAAATTAAATCTTGAGGAGCCAGAATGATTGGTTTGATCTTGATAAAATGAATCCCTGAGGTATAGACAACCCAAGTCAACAAATATTTCCTCCTGTATTTTCTAAATATTTTTAGGATCCAACAGAATTATTTTTCTTTATGCTCTCCATTTTACATGAGTGAGACAGAAAGATTCTAAAAAACAATATAGTTTTCACAAGTGTTTTTTCCTGTCTGCTCTTTATGATTGTCCTTTCAAAATAATGACTATTTTAAATTATAAAAAAAAAGCTTTGTTTATATTTTTGTTATGAAGGAGAATGTTTCTTAGATAAAATCCTGAGCCTCGATTATGTGTTAGTTCAAAAGCAGTAGATTAAATCTGGACAGGGGCTGTAAAATAAAAATATGCATAGAAGTAAATCTTGTGGAGATTCAAATGCAATGTGAAAAAAATGGAAAGATCAGATTATGAAAGAACATCCAATTTTACCACTAATAGGTCACTAATAAATAAATTTTTAATTATTTTATTTTCTTAACAACATTCCTTAGGGAGTATATAGACCGTGCTTAAAGTACTATATATATGGCATTTAGCATGTGGCCTTAAACATAGTAGGTACTCAATCCAGGTGTATAAAATTAAATGTAAAATGCTTAGGACTTCCTGAACTTTTATCAAATGATCATGTCTTTTAAAAAGGCAAGACACTATGAGATGACCTTGTGTTACTCAATATAGTGAAATGTCCTGTTCTAATAGGACTGCCTAAAGATGGGACCTAGCCTAGAGCTTGGCCTTAACCTCTGAAAGTGAAATAATTCTCTGATTTGGCCTCTCTGACCATAGCTAGTCAGAAAAATCTAGGCCCCAATAAAACATCTTTAAGGGTATTCTTTTCTGGAGGGATCATGAAAACCATTTCTATAAAATGGATTTTTCCTTAATGTAAATGGGCTTTCTCATTCTAGGTTTTGAGCCAGATTGAGAAACCGGAAAGGAAAAGTACTGAAATTTAAAAAATAATATATATATGTACATAATACTTACCTGTGAACTCTTAGTTCATTCTATGTTCTTTCTATGTATGTGTTGTATGTATGTATGTATCTATCATAATCTCTCTATCATCTATCTATCTATCTATCTATCTATCTATCTATCTATCTATCTATCTACCTACCTACCTATCATCTATCTATCTCATCTATCTATCTGTTAAAATGACTCCATGAATAGTAGGATCTATTAGTTACATAAGTGGATATAGAACATAAGAAACTAAAGCTCAGAGAAGTTAAGTAAAACTTGACCAAGTCACGCAAGTAGTAAGTGACAGAGCTAAAATTCAAGTTCAGAGTCTGGCTCCAGGGTCTATGTCTTTAACCACTACTCTGTACTGCCTTAAGCATCAATGCCTGGGAGGAGACAGAAAAGTGTTTCCTGCTTTAGTAATTTTTTTCTTTGTATAGGTTTAGAGAGATTTGTCCTAGTCCATTGATATGGGAAAGAATGGCCAGGGATAGAAACATTTGCTGTGTATCTACTATGAGCCTAACATAGTGTTAGATACTTTTCATATATAATTTCATGGTATCTTTATTATAATATATCAAGCTAGTCAGTATTATCCTAGCTTACTAATTAGAAAACTGAGACTCAGAGTCGTTAAATAACTTGCTAAGAACACACAGTTAGTAAGGGGCTAACTAACTAAAGCAAGACTGGGTGTTCCCCACTATACACTACATGCTAAAAATCTATAGATAAAATTCCAGATGACAGTTCATGAAATTCTAGCCTTACATAACCAGAAAACCTCTCAGGAATATTAGTTTGAAGTTACTCAGAGTCAAGACTTTTGCAAAAGAGACAGGTAGGGAAATTTGACTTCCTTTCACAGCCCTAAGAATGGAGATGTGACCCACGCCTTGCATCCTACCTTGATAGATATTGTCCTGAAGTGAGATTTGTAGTATCCACATCCATGCAGTTCATTGTGCTGGGAATGAGAGCAAGCTCTGGCTGGATCATGGTGGCTGTGGCTACAGCTCTCGCGACCAGTTCCATGGCATCTTGTACATAGTACTCAAAGACTGACTGTGTTGTTTTTCCATGAGCAATGAGCCCTAAGGGAAGACCTTCTGTCCTCAGTTCCTCGACATTCTGGGAATCCCCCAGCACCCAATGAACCTCAGGGGGCATTACCCCAAACTGGGTGATAATCTGGAAAATCCTCCGGGTACTTCCCATGTCGCAGCCAAACATCACCATTGTGGGTGTGCTGTTCTTAACGCTGTCAATCTGGACCTGCAGGAAGCTGAAGAGGTTCTCGGTGGAGGAGAGGTTGGCAGTGATGTTGATGATAGACCCGAGGTGGAACTTGGAATTATTCTGGGTGAGGAGGAGGAAGTCAGTGATATTCCAATCTTCCTGGCATAGCAACAAGCTAAAATTGTACCAGTTGTTCATGGTCAGGATTGAGACAGTGACATCAGCATCAGAATTTAATGAATTTTCTAAACTCAGTTGTAGGTGAAGGGGATTCTGTATTTAAAGATATGAAAAAGAAGAATTAGAAAGCATTGGCCAAAGATTGTAACATAAGGTATTTTGCTTTCTTATGAGGCTTAATCTTTTATTTTTCCCTGTGATAGTCAAACGCTTCTGGGATAGAATTGCCACAATTTGGAAAGCTGTATTTCCTGTCTAATGGAATTATTGATTCTTTACAGCTTAACTTCTTCATAATTTTTCCTAAGAGTATCAGACAGCAGATCGTTCTTGGTGTAAATGTCAGAGGTGACACAACCATACATACATTTGGTCTTAAATTTTTATCAGGCTTGTCTACTTCCTTACAGACAGTCCCCTTTATGAATTTCATTTCTAACTATTGCTGTTACTAAATTTTAAATTTGTTAAATTTTTACTCTGAGTGAAATTTGTTAAATTTTACTCTGAGGTGAAGTAATTGAAAAAAAATTACTTTTACTTTCCTTTAAAATTAACAACAGGTACTTGTATAAGAATGGTGCAGAAAATGGATACATCACAATTTCCCAAACTTCTAGCCCCTGAGGAAGACACTTCTTCCAATATGTGTGGTGCTATGACCTGATTGTCTGTGTTGACTCCAAATCTATATGTTGAAATAATAATTAATGCCTATTGGAATGGTATGAGGAGGTGGGGGCCCTTGGGAAAGTGATTAGGTCATGAGGGCAGAGCCTTCATGAATGAGATTAATGGCCCTTCTACCATTTGAGAACACAGTGAGAAGTCGGCAGTCTGTAATCCAAAAGAGGGCCCTCACCCAACAAGGCTGGCATCATGATCTCGAACTTCCAGCCTCCAGAACTGTGAGGAATAAATTTGTTTTTTATAAGCTACCGAGTCTGTGTTCTAGCAGCCTGAACAGAATAAGACATATAGAATAATTAACAATACATACATTAAGATTAAGTGTATAGTCCAATATTAAATGCTTGATTACATTAATGTACACACTGAGACTGGATTCTTGCTGTGAAATGTGTGCTTATACAACTTCCATCACAAATGTACCTACTTATGGGACTCACCAACTCAATGAAGGAAGAGTATCTTATTTGAAAAGTCACAAGTTATTAATTATATAGGTAAAGTGAAAATAGTCCTTGAATAAATAAATTTGTTAAATTGTTCTTCCCGAGCAGACATTTGACATATTTGTCCTTTAATAGTGACATCCTTAGACTGTTTAGCATGAAGCCTTACTTATGTTAGGTGCACAATAAATATCGACCAGATTGAACTAAATATGTTCCCACTGGGAACTATTTAGACTATTGGACTATTTTTGGGAAAGTGCTAAATATTCAGGTCAATAATATAAGTAGGGAAATGAGGAGGACCATCTCAGTAAAGTTTTAAGCCCTTGTACAAAAGGAAAGAAGTGTGGCCTCCCCTTACCCATCAAAAAATATGTAACAAGAAATAGAATTTGAGCTGAACTTTGAATTCTTTGAAGGACTGAAAGGGATTTGATATGTGTAGAGTAAGGAGTGGGGATTCCAAAGGGATGTATGGGAGAAAAACAATGACCAAAGGCAGTAAATGAGAGCAATCATGGTGGTAGGCAGGCTGGAGTCTTAAAATTTATTCTAAGAATTTGATTTTTGTCTTTCCAAATTAAGCTTTGAACAGGGCTTATAATGATAAAAACAGTTTTTTGGGGATCAACTACAGGCATTCAACAGGGAGATATGCCCTCTAGGATCTAAGTTTTTAAACTGGAAGCCAGTGTTCACTGGTAGGAAGAGTGATGAGAAAGTGTTTTTTTTTTTTAATTTATTTTTTATTTTTTATTAAAATGTAATGACGAGATCTGATATGAGAGGCAAAAGAAAGAAAGAGAGAGTCACAAACCAGGAGACAATATCCAGTAGTCAGTTCCTGGTTTCCAGGCTTGAGAAGCCACACAAGATTTTGAGGTAAGAGGAATGAAAGCTTCACTTCCTCACTCCTTCTATTACTGATTAATATAAATTGCTCTAAACAGTTCTTTCTGTCCTCCTCTTTTAGCTTTCTTCCTTTCCTTCTTCCTCTTTATTTCCTCCTCTGCCTTAACCCTCTTCCAGAAGCAAAGAGCAATGGAAGGTAAGCTCTACATTTAGCTGGCAGGAACAAACTATTTCCAACTGTTTTCTTGGCCTCAGCTACCTATTCTGTTGCCAGTTTTATTTCTAAAACATAAATATGACTATATTATTCTTCTGCACCATAACCTCTGAATCACTCATAGGATAATTTTCAATATCAGGAGTATGACTTAAGAGGCCATTCCTAGTCTTTAATCTCCAATACTTCAACCATGCACACCAAGACAAGTCATTTATTTTTCTTGTATCGGAAAGAGTATTTTCATGCCTACAGAAATTCGATATGCTGATCTCTCCACCTGGAAATGCATTTGCCTGTATTCATATTCACCCTTCAAAACTCAGCTCTTCCATGGGGATTTCCAGAAACTAGTCTATGTAGCATTTACTACTGTTTCTGCTGCTGTTGCTGCTGATCTTTTTTTCTTACAGTATTTTTGCCCTGTTGATTTCCTGCAGTGGTGAATTTGGTTTTTGTTTGTTTTGAGTGTTTCTCTGACTGCTGACCAAGCAGAATTCATCATCTCTTGTCTATGTCGTGGGGTTATTTCATTCACCCCTTTGTTACTTTTCATGCCATAATGTAGCTATTGGGTTATGAATTTACCTCCCACACTAGATTGGAAGTTTCTTTAGGACAAGAACCATATCTCGACCATCTCTTCTAGTACAGTTCTTAGATAATCAGAGAGTATTTATCAGCTTTCTTTTTTGTTGTTGTTGTTTGCTTCAAGTCCTATGATCATAATCTCTTCATTGGAAGACTGAGAAGAGCTTCAAGGCCCAACATTTTGGCCCCATTTGGAACACAGGCTCATCATATACTTCCTATAGAGGGATTCCTTAAATCCGTATGTGAGGAGCAAGCTACCATGGAGACAGGGATGAAATGTTTTCCTCTTGCTAAATAGAAAAGCAAAATTAGCTAATCATATTGAGTACTTAGCACCAGACAGAGAAACGAATGCAATTGGCATGAGAGAGTGACATGGGAATAAAGTGAAGACCTTGAAGACCACCCCCCAACTCTTGTGGATAATGATTAATTCAGATGATCACACTCATCCCTACAAGTGATCCTATTAAGAAATTCCAAATGTTGAATTTAATCCTTCTACAGACTCAAGGAACATAATTCTTCAAATGAATATTTATTCAATAATATTTTAGAAACATCTAGTTATATTATATTTATCTAGCAGCCTCAGATGCAGCATCTCCTAGTTTCTCTACATATGATGATAAAGGTATAGGCATGTGCACATATATGCACACACACAAAGATATGAAAATCTATAACACTGAAATTCAATTCTAATAGTAAGTTTATCAAAATCTGGGACAAAAATCAAGTCAGACCTATCAAACCAAGTTGAGAAATGAAACCTATGTTTTACATATAGTTTACTGTTTGCAAAGGGCAAAGTCATGGCCTGAGAGAAGGCATAATTTTTTAAAATAATTTTTACATTGTTTGCCTCCTAAATCAGAGATCCAGTAACAGAACAACCCAAGAATCAGGAAGCCTCTCTCAATCATGCAATAGAGTAAAACTGCCTCATAAGTACATTCAATTTATATAAGTTAAAATAAATAGGCTCAGTAGAAGGAGGTAGAGGGAGAGAAAATATGAAGTTAAATAGTACTGATAATTCTCATTTCCTTAAATGAATCTGTTTATTATATATATTTTATGTATTATAATATATACATATTATTGCACATAGTTGTACATAGAAAACCATATATGCCTAACTAAATAGGTAATTTAAAGGATTTTCAAATGTAATTTTCCTACGCTTTGAATTGAATATTTATGTCTACCTAAGATTATACACCACTTCACTCCATTGACTTTTAGGGTTTTATTCCCATCACTACCTGCTTCTACATTACTTTGGAGGTTGAAATTTCCAAAAGTATAGGGCAAGAAGTGTGGATGGGGAATGCCCATGCTGAAATGCACTCATGAGTGAAACCTTAAGCTGAGTGCCGACTCGGAGGAAGAGAGGAGTCACCAAGGTGGCAGTGCAGTTGGCTGTGTTGGAGGACTCAGAAGTGTCAGAGGATCTTTCAATGGTATAAGGGAAGATTCCTTCACCTGCTCTAGGTCAGAGTGGAATTATAAAATATTTAAGTTCCACACACAGAGAAGTCAGTCAAGAATGCTAACAAAATCTGGAAAAATGATAAAGGAGCCTTGCCTTAAAAGGCATTAGAACATATGAGAATATATGTTTTGGGCATTATGTTTGCCTGAATCCTTAATGGAACAATAAAAACAGTTAATTTATGTAAAAGCCTGGGCTTCTAAAAGACTACAATTTAGTTTTCAGAAAAAAAAAAAAAAGATTTCTATATAATATAGGTCAAATGAGGTATGAGATAATGAGAAACAGAAAATCTTTTATAAAAATTTATAAAAATTTTTATAAAACATTATTAAAACAGGGAAGTACTAACAAAACAGATGTTAGTGTATATAAAGAAGTACATGAATTTTGATTTAATATACTCTATTGATATATTATACATCAAAAGTTATAAAGGAGTAAAGAAGAAATATATATTAGATTAAGAATTGAGAATATAATTATTTGAAAAAATAACATCATCTAAATTCCTAATTCCACCATATATTAAAAATAAATTCCAGGCCATTTAAAAGTAAAAATACCATGTCATATCACTAAAAGACCAAATAGGTGGTAATATGCTTCAGAAATCACAAATGACAAAGAGAAATACCTTAAACTTAATATTACAATATACCTTATTTCTAGCATTAAACACCTATCATAAATAAAAAATAAAGGAACATAAGAAACATGGGAATATTTGCAATGGAATTAAAAGACGAAGAGTTATATTCACAAAATATAAAGAACATTTACTAATCAATCAAGATTACAGTAGTAGATATATAGGACTTAATATAATTATAAATTATGGAAATTACTGTAAATGCAATAGGATGTGGCAAAACTGGGGAAGGGGAAAGAATGTTCCAGGAAAATTTTAATTATGATTAGTAGTGGTAGGTGGATGCAAGTATTTGCATTATATAAGCATTCTCTAATTGGGACTTTAGAATGAAAATAAAGGATGTATATAAAGATGACTGACTACTCACTATATATAGGTAAACATATATAATGATTTATAAAAACATCACATATTTAACTAAGAATGCGGTCTCATTTTGACCATTCATTCTTCTTTGACTAGGTACTATCTTCCTAGTCCTAGATAAATGGCTGGAGTCACCACCTACTTCTATAGTCCCTCTGTTTGATTCTGCATTGTCCTCTTTCATAGTGTCTTCAACGTTAAGTCCCTTGCTGGTGGTAAAGTAAGCAACCTAAGCTTTTCTCTCTTCTTCTGAGAGGCAGTGCGTATAATTGTTAAGGCTGAGGAGTTAGGGCAACCTAATGCTTCAATTCTGGCTCTACCTTGTGACCTTCTACAAGTCAGTTAGCATTTCTGAGTCACAAATCCCTCATCTCCAAAACAAGGATAATACTACCTCCTACCTTACAGATTCATTTTGAGAACTGAATGTGAGAAAGAGCGAATGCGTGCAAAGCGCCTGGCACCGTGCGAGGGTCAGTAAGTGGTAGCCGTTACAATCTGCTTAAAGTCATTGTGTCGGAAGTGCTTGCTAAAGTGACTGCAGGACAACGTTTTTCTTTGCTACTGTCCTTTTTCCTTTCTCTTGTCTATTGTCACACAATGGTCCCTGAAATAGATATCTTTTACAAATACCAATTACACCAATTCCTTAGTAGGAAAACAGCAAGTCTGTCTCAGGCTGGGAGAAGCTATTTATTTGGGAGATGTTATGTTTACAGCAGAGACCCATTCCCCTCCCCAGCCAATCCTTTCTTTGGTAACTAGTTCTAGTGTCACTTCACAAGTTAAGGCATTTTGGGTGCCAAATGTTGAAGATCCCCTGTCGATCTCTGTTCTCCCTGAGAGCACAGATTCATCTATTTTCTGGATCAGTAAAAGTTTCAAAAACAGTATTGGCTGCAGTAAAAAGCTTGCCAGAGAGCTTTGAGATATTCCCTTGACAGAAGAAAAGAGGTAATGAAGCCGGGTTTGCTTTAAGAGTGGAGAAAAGATGAAATTCTTGCAGCTCTTTCTTGGCAAGCAAACACATTTAGCTGTGCCTTCTAGGCCAAAGCTCAGAAAGCTCAAGTGAGCATATTTCCTTTACTGTTAACAGAGATGAAATGCCCTTCCTTCCATAAGTCTGCTGATTACTAAAGGTGTTCAAAGGGCTCAGAACTGGCTTTCTGTGCTGCTATCGCCTCTGCTCAGCCAAACAGGCTGCAGGGGGTTTTCGGTTTCTCATTATCTCACACCTCATTTGACCTATATTATATAGAAATCTTTTTTTTTTTCTGAAAATTAAATTGTAGTCTTTTAGAAGCCCGGGCTTTTACATAAATTAATTGTTTTTATTGTTCCATTAAGGATTCAGGCAAACATAATGCCCAGAAATTGTAACCTAATAAAATAATACAAATGAAGAGCTAATAATACCTACTGACGTCCCTAGTACTTTATGCACATTGTCTTATTTTATCCTCACAGTGGCCTCATGAGGTGACTATGATGATTAGCCTCCTTTAACAGATGACAAAAATGAGGCTCAGAAAGAGAGTAATTTTCCCAAGGTTGCGTAGCTACTAAGAAAGAAAGCCTGGATCCAAAACCCAAACTCCTAGGACTTGAAAGCCTGTGCTTTTGGCCAGTACTCTAGTCTGCTCTCTCCACTTGATAAGAGCAACATGTGAAGTAGAGCCTTGACATTTGTAGATTTACTATTTATAGTTTCAATTATTTGCGAGTAATCCTAAAGGCCCGTGGAATCAAGTCACTTGTAAGATGTGTTACGGCATGGGTTAGAATGACAGGCCCTGTGTGGCTGGCACATGGGAGCTGGCAAGGGGGCCCAGCCTGCTGCCCGGTATGCACTTGGCTTCCCAGCCAGTTTCTTCACTACCCCCCACTCCCGCCATTTGTAACGACTATTGTGAAATGGTAAGACTTGCATTTCCTTAAAAGGTGGAAAACATGGCAGAGTGAGAGATGTCCCCAGATTTCTCCCCTTGAAACAACAATAAGCTGAACATCTAAAACTCAACAAAAACACCCAAACTGCACACTAGTATGTCTAAGCATGCGATCTGTGCATAAGAGCTACCACAGGTCAGAACCCCGGGTGTCGGGTGGTAGACTGGGAGTAATAAAGAAGCTGCCTATCGCAGCTGCTGGAGCCCCCTTCAGGAGGAGGGGGAGGGGAGAAGGAGTGGTGAGTTCATGCTGCGAGTTCCCTGAACATTCCTGCCTGGGATAGCAGTGGCTGCAGGGCACAGTCATCAGGGCAGAAAACAGAGAAGCGGGATGGGACCGCAGAGGAACAACAGCAAAACTGAGGCTGAGCCACAGCCCCCAACCCCCAAACCCTCTTCCCATTCCCTCCAAGACCGATCACCATGGAGCCCAGGGGAATCTGAGCAAATGCTGCAGAGAATGTTGCTGACACTGACAGGGACTGAAACTGAGGGTAGCGAGCGTGATTAAATATCTATGAGAAAATTAAAAAAGCATTATCAAGACTTTATATAAAGCAAGAATCCAAGAAGCTTAAATGCCACCTACTGGAAACCAAAAGAAAAGACTTGCATTTCTTCATTAACAGCGATTTAACAAAGAAAGCCAGTTGTATAATTAATGACATCAGTTTTGTGTTTGGTAGAGTACGAAAGTTTGGAAAAATTCACTTGTTTTTCTCTTAAATTCTACTGGATTTCATGATTGAAACTATAATCCACAATGATGTTCAACGGATATGTATGGGGTTGTCAACGAAGATCTTAGCACATATCCCTCAGGATTTGAGTGATCTACATCAAACAATACATAACAAAGTAGTAAAATACAACGAATGCTTCCGAAGGCAGGACCATGGATGCATGGTGCAGTGGCATAACTTTGCCAGTCCTGCCAGCTGTGGTCTATTTCACTGCAGCAATATGGAGAAGGTTGGTTTCCTGGAAAAAAGCAGACAATGGTGTAGACTGGCCCAGTTTTAGGAGGAAGTGCTGGCACACATAACACTGTCATAAAAGAAAACCAAACTGGCTGATTTGTTCATCCTGCAAAACATGTGTTGAAAGCCTATTATCTGCCAGGCCATGGATACAGAGATGAACGTCTTCAGGTAGAAGTAACACAGAAGCATGTCTGCAGTTCCCTTTGAAGCAACTTAATCCTTCATCCCAGGCCGATTTCCAACAAGGGAAGTCAGGGGCATAGCAGGTCAGTTTGTGGTAATTACTCAAGCTTCCTGTACTGGGCGTTTGATCACGCATTCTTCTCCACCACCCCCATTCTAGTTCCATCTAATTATTAATACTTAACTAGTTCATCTATACCCCACCCCACTTGTGCCGTTTGTTCTGAATGATTATATTTTGCTTCTCTCACCTGACCCTTGGTAATCCTGAAAGCCTTTGGCTGCCACTCACTCTCTGAGCTCTGTTCTCCCAGCTCACTCATACAAAATATACCTATCCAGGTGCAACCTCTGGGGCTTAATATTGTCACCTACTTGGGGAAGGGAGGGCATTGATCAAGAGCGTGTGGCTACAGAAGATAAGAAGTCATATGGTGCTTCAGAGAGCTCAGGCAAAATGTCGCAACACAGGAAAGGGTGAAGCAGGGATAGGTAGTCATTGCAAATCCGGGCATTTGACATCAGGAAAGAGTATCAGCAAGCAACAAGGTCCAAAACCTCAGTCTGGGGTTCTGAAGGTCATTGCAATTCCCAGGAGAGTCCGAAGGAGAGGACATGGTGGTTCTTTGTGGAGTAACTCAGATCTTTGTTTGAATTGTGGTTCTGCCATTTACCGGTGGTGTGTGACAGACTCTGAAAATCATTTAGCTTCATGGAGCTTCACTTTCTTCTTCTGTGCAATGAAAATGATACGACCTACCTTGCAAGGTTTGTGAGGATTAAATAACAATGTATATAAAGCTTTGGCACAAGGTAAATAGTAAGAAGTAGTTTATAATGAGGAATGTTAGAAAAATGAAGAATAAGGGCTAGTCTGGTACATTCAGTTTATCTAACAAACAGATGGATTCCTATTTTGAGTATACCTATTTTGTGCCATGCATTGGATACTGACTACCGAAGCTACAGTAGTGAATAAGACCAATATGATCCTAACTTTCATGGAATTTGAAATCTAGAAAGTATGATTACTAGAACCAGAACACATATTGAGCAATAATTTAGAAATAAGGCAGTAGGCCATGACAAGAAATAGGGCATAATTTTCAGCCAGACTAAAAGGAATGGTGATTTGGTTTTTGAGTGTTTAGATTATGGGGCAAATATCTTCATAGTCTCCTTGTCTACATTTTGGATGAGCCCTTGGCTCTAGGGCAGGACCAAGTCTGCAGGTGGAGGTCAAGGGACCATGGATGATTGGGAAGGGAGGAGGAGGAGTCTAGAAGAAGGTACAATCTGACAATCAGGGAGTTTTCATCACATATTTGACATGTAGTAAGTACTTGGTAAATATTAGCCTTATTATTCTTATTATTGGTGTTTTTATTATTATCATTAAAATTAGCATACTTCCTTGGGCTGGCATAATTGATATTTCCCTGATGACTCTCAGCATTCTGATGTCAACACCAGTCATTGTGCCTAGCTGTAGAACAATAGTGTGTTCAGGGCTTGTGGAGCTGGCTGGCTTCCATGTTGACTGAACCAAGAGGAACTGAGCTTACAGCGATACTGGAGCTCTCCAACCTCTTTAGAAAGTGTATTTTCTCTCTTTCCTTCCATGGTGTCAGGTTACCTACTGTCCCTTTTTGTTGTGTCAGTGAGCCTATCTTCGACAACTGTTCACAGCCCCTTTTAATATACTTTGAGCTAAAAAAAGAGCATAACGCTCACATCACTATTTTGTCTAAACAAGAGCAAAATACATCAAGACCATCCTATAAGCAAAATGGATGAGCTTTAGCAGTACTGAGGAGGCTGTGGGCTGGATTTGAAATCAGCCCTGTTCTGGGGAACTTGACTTCCATTTCTTTAACTGTGACAAGAGAATAATAATTAGTAGTCAACCAACTACTTCACGGCAACGTGGGGAGCACACGATGCTATACATGTGAAAGTGCTTTATGAAGTGGAGAGCACTGTAAAAATGGAAGACACAGTGCATCTGAATAGCTGTTTCCTGGGCAGTAGGAGATGGCAGGATCAATAATCTAGATAGAAGTAAAGAAGGCATTTCTAGAACAGAATATTAAAATTAGGTATAATTTTTAAATTCTATGCCAACTTTTTCATCTTCATATTAAGGAAGACAAGATTACTTGTTACATTTTAACAACTCTGGGAGACTGGTCAAGATGGCGTAGAAGGTAGAAACTGTGCTCACTTCCTCTAGCGACTGCACCAAAATTATAACAAAACTACAGAGCAACCAGTACGCAGAGTTACCTGAGGTCTGGATGAACAGAAGCCCTACAACTAGGGACAAAACTCTGGCTGTGAAAATCAGTAGAGGTTGCAGCTGAGTGAGGCAGAAGGCTGTGGAAGGCTCAGCTGTTCCTCTTAAAGGACCCATGCCCGGCCTTACTCCCTAATGGACACGCTTGCTCTGAGCTCTGATGCTGGGGCAGCTTGCTCGGGAGGCACCAGGAACATATGGGGAGGTAGTGAGTTGTCGGGCTCTAAGGCAAGGCTGGAGGGGTGGCTGTCTCCTAGACAGAAGTATTGGCAGTACCCATTGTTCCTTTGTTGAGCCTTTCCCGCTCCCAGACTGCAGATGCAGGCGCCCCCATATCTGAGTCACCATTAACCTGGATAATATAGGTTGTTCCACCCCTCCCAACTTGCGGGCCCACCCAACCCTCTTCCAGTAGTTTATTCCATATAAACGGGGTATCTTGGCTCCTGCTGTGAACCTTCATGACAGCTCTTGCAGGCTCACAAAACCCAAAAGAGCAGCATCTGGCCCCAGTATGCTCTGTACCTCTTGCTGAGCAGCACCAAGCCCCGCACTAGCAGCAGCCGGCCTTGGTTTCTGGCTTGGCTTCTCAAGGACCTATAAGCCCAGCATGGGCAGTAACTGTCTGTGGATTGCCTGGTGACACTTACCAGGTGGCCCCCAAGGTGCACAGGCTGTAGCTAAACCTGGCCTGCAGCTGGACCCCTCCCAGGACTGTGTGATTGGGCCCCACAGCACATCTACTACATAAAGCAACTCTACCAAGACTGGGAGACTTAGAAGCTCTATCTAATACATTGAAACAAGACACAGGAGGGCAGCCAAAATGAAGAGACAAAGAAGCGTGTCCCACATGAAAGAACAGAACAAAACTCCAGAAAAAGAGCTCAACAAAATGGAGACAAGCAATCTACTAGATGTAGAGTTCAAAACACTGGTTATAAGGATGTTCAAGGAACTTAAGAGAAGAGTAGATGAACTCAGTGAAAACTTTAACAAAGAGATAGAAAACATAAACATGGAGATGGGAAACATAATAAGGAACCAGTCAGAAATGAAGAATACAATATCTGAGAAGAAGAGTACATTAGAGAGAATCAACGGAGTGGATGAAGCAGAAGATTGAATCAGTGATTTAGGATGGGGTAGAGGAGAACACCCAATCAGAATACCAAAAAGAAAAAAGAATCCAAAAAATGAAGATAGTTTAAAGAGTCTCTGTGACAACATCGAGTGTACTAACATTCACATCATAGGGGTACCAGGAGAAGACAGAGAGCAAGAAATTGAAAATCTATTTGAAGAAATAATGATGGAAAACTTCCCTATCCTGGTGAAGGAAATAGACACACAACTCCAGGAAGCTCAGAGAGTCTCAAACAAGATGAACCCCAAGAGGCCCACACCAAAGCACATCATTAAAATGCCAAAAGTTAAATACAAAGAGAGAATCTTAAAAGCAGCAAGAGCAAAGCAATTAGTTACCTACAAAGGAGCTCCCATAAGACTGTCAGCCGATTTCTCAACAGAAACTTTACAGGCCAGAAAGGCTTGGCAAGAAATATTCAAAGTGATGAAAAGCAAGGACCTACAACCAAGATTAATCTACCCAGCAAGGCTATCATTTATAATCTAAGGACAGATAAAGAGCTTCCCAGACAAGAAAAAGCAAAAAGAGTTCATCACCACCAAGCTAATATTACAAGAAATGTTGGAGGGATTTCTTTATGAAGAAAAAAATATGTATCAAAAATATGAATAAAGAATGGCAATAACTACATATCTATCAACAAGTACTTCAAATGAAAAATAACTAAATGCTCCAATCAAAAGATAGAGTGGCTGAATAGATAAGAAAACAAGACCCTTACATGGCTGCCTACAAGAGACTCACTTCAGATTAAAAGATACACACAGACTAAAAGTAAAGGGATGGAGAAAAATATTTAATGATGGACCTAGGGGTTATTGTGCTGAGTGGAGTAAGTCAGATAGAAGAAGACAAATGCCATATGATTGCACATATATGTGGAATCTAAAGAACAAAATAAACAAACAAAAACAGAAAGAAACTCATAGATACAGAGAACAATTTGAGGGTTATCAGACGGGAGAGGGATTGGGAGGGGGTAGATGAAAAGGGGGAAATGATTAAGAAATACAAATTGCTAGTTACAAAAGTCATGAATATGTAAGGTATAGCATAGGAATATAGCCAATAATATTGTAATAACTATGTATGGCGTTGGAGGGGCATTAGTTTAGTGGGGTGATCACTTATGAGTTATACAGATGTCTAATCACTATATCGTACACCTGAAACTCATATAATAATGTATGCAAATTATAAAAAACATATTAGAAAAAAGAACTCTGGAACAAAAATGTTGGCTTAAGAGAGATTTTAGTTCCTACATCACCACCAAAGTTTTGGTCAAATTCAGTAAGATTTGAATGAGCTTACACATTTATATGTATCATAATAATTAAAACTATCAAAGTATTCAAATTATTGTTATAGACACCCTTGGTGACAAATGCTGGTATATTTTCCTATAAAAATATTTTTATATTTTTGACAAGTGAGTTCAGAACATGGTCAGAGATGATTGAAATGTGCACCAGATAATTAAGCTGTCTAGTATTATGTTAAATTCCCTCTGGAAATTTGATTATGTCAATGCAGCTTAAAACCATTATTAAGAGATGGCTTATGTCACATGCTAATTTGCTTTATTGCGCTAAGAATGAAAACTCAGCTAAATGTTGATTATATCTTTTTTAAATACCCTCTAGGACTAACACCACAGTTGACATAAACTTTTTCCTGAATTCCATAAGCCATTTTAAAAATTGATACAAGTACATATTTTATACATTTAAACCATGGTTCAACTAATCGTGATGTAGTATGGCTTTTATATATACTGGTTTAGTACCTCAGATTAATTTCATAATTATAAAATCAGTTTAATTGTATAATAGCTTCTTATTTAATTTGGAAATTTAAAAAAATTTTATTGACTCACATTTATTACTTGCTATCTGCCATTGACCAGTTTAACACCAGAAATAGCATTAGCATGCCATTAAACAGAATCTCAGTAAATTTCCATTTTAGCAAAACTCGTGAGCTACTATGATTAAACTTTGATGTTATATTTTATTTCACTTGCATTACTAGGTACACATTAGCATTATTAATTCTCTGTACCTTTCAAATCCTGGTTCAAAGTAAGCAGGCATTGGAAATGTTGAATTTAGTTCTTAAAGTCTCTGGTCACAGAGGTAGTACTCTCATGAATTAGTGACCAAATTCAAAGGTTCTTTAAGCAGTTCTGGTGACCAAAGGTCCAGAACAATACACTTTGAATGAACAGGTCTATGTTCTTTCAGGATAGTCTGTGTAAGCAGTCATTAATTAGGAAATTAAAAAACCTAAAATCTGGATTGCATCTGGCCCTGTTGTGAACTCACTTGTCAAATCATTGCCTATATTCATTCAATAATCAGATCATAATCATTAAGTTTGAATGATTCATCAAAAGCCAATTAGTGCACTTAGGATTTTATTCCTTGGTTTTTAAAGCTCACCTACCCCAAACTCCTGTACAGTTTATGGAATGCCATGAATTAAGGAGTAAGAGTGAGTTAAAGACATTTCTCTTTCTATTAAAAAGGTTAATAATTTGTTTAATTTAAGTGGTCTGTCTTTATTATAGTATTTAGTACATATTACTAAATTTTAATATTTATGAATTTCTACTTGTGTTTAATTTTATCTCTTGAATTTGAAAGGAAATATTCAGGCTCAGTCCAGTTTGCACACTCTAATTTCTCTCTGTAGTCCTTAAGCCACAAGTAATTGCTCTTTATAAGAGATGTATAGAGTGCACTGATTTATGATGCACTAATTTTTCTTCTCCACTGTGACATACAATCATGTGATGTCTTGATAGCACAAAAACATTAATTGCTAATATATTTAGTACTAAAAAACATCAAATCAAATCAAATGAATTTTCTGGTTTCCATCTGATTTTCAGTATGAGCACTGGCATTGCCTTTTTCTGGAATTAGTTACTAACCCAATATATTCATTCTATTAGCATTATTTAGCCTCTCTTGGCATTATTTTCTTTGAAACTCTTGCATATCACACCAAAAGCTCGTAGGTTTTAAAATGAGAAGAACCTACAAAGCCCATCAATATGTTTTCTAAGTCAGTCCAGGAGGCACAGACCCACAGAGAACAGGGACATTGAGAGGTCTTTATTATTCCCAGAAGGAAAAAAAAGAGAGAGAGAGAGAGAATTGATAACCTAGGCTTTGAAACATAGTCCAGCATCCCCAAATGCTGGGTTTACAATGCTGATTGTATCTCTCCTTTCTGTCTGTGTCCTAGATTATCCTGGAGAGTTCTGATATCCTATCTCTTGTTTCCCTTTCCAGATTATGCAAAATCCATTAGAGCAGACTGTTAACATCTCTACATACTCCAGACCTCATGCTTATCTCCTTTGAAACACAACCGTGGTGTCATCCTGTCTTGTTCATTCAATTGTCTAAGTATATCTTAGTTTCCTTTCATCTTGGAAGCTATTCCAAAACACTTGGAATTACACAAGTGCTCGAGCTCTCTTCTCTACAACCATGACTAGGTTGTTTTCTTTGCCCAGCACACTCTTGACCTTCCTTTTTGCATCACTAACTTCCAGTCATCTTCCAAGGCTGTGCTGAGGCATTTTTTTTCTTTACTCCATGTAAATATTCCTGACTTGCCTTACCCTCAAGTGGGATTTCTTGCCTCACTTTTATCTGCTGCCTCGTCACACTCTGTACATCCTCCAATCATTTATTACATGGCATAATCATTAATCGTTTATTCATCTCTCTCTTTCTTTGGACTCTTTGGAGGCTAGAGATGTTGTCTTTTATAGTAAAATTCCAAGTAACGGGTGCCCAGAAAATTAGAGAGCCACAGCGAAGATTTGTGGGTTGAATGAATAAATGGTGATGTGTGGTTTAGATTTAGACAGAGAAGCCTGACCTTTAGCTGAGATGTATGTCTATTTTTTATGAGTCATTTTCCTTCCTATTTGACTAATACAGTTTCTCTCCAGAGGCAAGAGAAATTATTATCTGCATTCCCATAAAATCTTATCCTTCCAAGAAGACACAAATCTTCTCTGATGTCAATCAAAAAGTGGCATCTGACGCTCAGAGGATTGACAGAACTGCTCAAGTGCATATGCACCTGCAGCACTGTTTAGAAATACAAGTGAGTCATGATATGCACAAACTCAGTGCATGTCAGTCATTTTCTTTACACTCAAGATGGTAGTGGGGAAATATTTATTGTGCTTTATAAATTATTCACAATTACATTTGTTTAAATGCTCGACAGTGATGCATTTGAAACGATTCAATATACAAAGCTATCAATATTGAGGCAATCTTTCAGTTACTTATCTGTTATCTAAAGTGTGGCACCACTATATAACTGGAGAAACAACTGAAATCTCAGTGAGCAACCTAGAATGGTATTCTAACAAAGTATGTGGAAATGACAGTAAATAAAAGTCCATGTTAAGGACATATGGACTATGAAGAGGACAGATAAAGGAGGATGACAGAAGTTTTATCAGGATTTTAAAACAAAATAACATGTCTATATTACTAAGAAAGTATCTTGCATTTTGCATAAAAAGAAAGTAATCAGATTTCGGCTTACTTGAACTCAGAGACAAAGCTATACTGGTATGGAGGATGGGGAGAGTACACTAAACTGCAGTATAAACTTCTTCTTGCCCTGAATTAGTTTAGTTTGTCACATAGTGCATATGGAAGAAGAGTGCTTACTTTTTCTCCAGGAAATAAAAGTGTGGATTGCTATGAGTTGAAGTGTAGTGGGCCCAGAATTAGTTCCTGGCAACTTTCTGTGTCTGGCAACTTTCAGTTATAGAAAGGACGGAGAGTTTTTTCATTCCTTTTTCTCACCTTCCTGATGATCTTGTTCTGGTATTTGCTTCAGCAGTTTCTCTCCCTCCCTTGGGATCTCCAATCAGCTTACAAATTTCTCCAATATTATCGCTTTTTCCCTTCAGCTACTATTCCAGGTTTTACTCCTTTTCTTTATCACAAGTCTCAAGATTTACTAATGCTTAAAATTTCCACTTTTTCATTTCCATTTTTTTCATCCAATCAGGCTTTCAAATTCACCATGACGACTTTTATTAAAGCAATCGATGACCAAATAGTGCTGAAGCCAAGACCTATTTTAATTCTACCTGTGACTCACCTCTAAATAACATTTGACACAGTTGTTCACTCCCTCTTGAAACATTTCATTCTCTAGGCTTTTCAACCCCATAGGTCTTGTTTTCTTCCTATCTCACCAGTTGATTCTTCTCACTTTGAGGTGCTCCAGGGCTCTGTCCCTGCATCTCCTTTTCTTATATACACTCTAGACTACTATTTTTTTTTTTTTAGATGAGGCAACCCTTGGTTGACCTCACAGATTGCAAGGACCTTGTCAGCTTACAATTCCTTATTTTTTATGTTTTACGCCTACGGCACCTGGTCTTCCTAGGTGGTCTCCCATCCAAGTACTAACCAGGCCCGACCCTGCTTAGCTTCCGAGATCGGACGGGACCATGCTCGTTCAGGGTGGCAGAGCCGTAGACTAGACTAGTAAATTTAAGTACCACCTATACTCTTTATTCTCCAACCTGGACCTTGTATATTCAAGTGTCTTCTTGAAATCTACTGTAGGATTCCTGTTAGGAATCTTAACAAGTCCAAAGAGTTTCATTGTGTTCTTTCCTCTTACCCCCACTCCCGATACTCCTGCCGGATCCACTTCCCTTAAAGCCCTCTCCAAGTCACCAAGATTGTACCATCATGTACACCAACTGCTCAGGCCAAAAACTAAGACATAGGCCTTTAATCCCTTTTTCTCTTCACATAACTCATTAATCCATCAGTAAATTCCTTTCACTCCGAAATATATCCTGAATTCAATCTGTTCATCATTTTACTGCTTCTAGAGCAAGCCTCTATCTGTCACCTGGACTAATGTGACAGCCCCTCACTAATCTCCCTGCCTCCACCACTTTATGTCTGGCATTCAGTTCTATGCATAGCCAGCAGAGTGATCTTTTAAAAAATCTAAATCCACATCATTCCTTTGCTTAAGCTTCTCACTCCAGCAAGAGCAAAATGTAAATTCTTTACCCAATCCCTGAAGTGATCTGGCCCTGCTGCACTCACTCACTCCACTCGTGTGGTCTCAAAGCCAGTCTGCTCCAACCTTGTACTTGAAGCCCCTTCTTTTTTATGCAAAGTGGAAATACTCTTCCCCAGACGACAAATTCTTTCTCACCGCTGAGGCCTCTGCTCAAATTTCTGGGCTTTCTATCTAACATTGGTAGCCTCACTGTACCACCCACCACCAAATCCAACATTTTCTTCATAGAACACAATTTTATCTTCTTCAGAATGCTGGCCAATATGGAAATTATCTTACTTGTTTTTTGGCTATTTTCTCACTACTAAAATGAAAGTTTCTAGACGGCCTAGACACTTGATCCTCACTATGTCCTCGGGGCATAGATTAATGTTCAATAGCATTTGTTGGCTGACTGACTCACTGACTCAGGATGCCTCTATGTCACATTAAAATTTATCTTTCTACTGAAAACTTCAAAGGTTCATTTTTAGACTGATAAGACACATCCGAGAGGAATTATGTTGGAGTGGTTGACCTGTAGAAATCTTTCTTTGCTAACTCTAACTCCATCCAAAACTGTCTGCTGCTTTCTTTGCTTCCACTTCCACCTCTGTCTTTGTCTTGATCTTGATCTATTTTAGTCTCTACATTTCTTTAACTAAACATTTACCTACTTTGTGGATCTGTTTCCAGTTTTATCGCCTATCTATCTATCTATCTATCTATCTATCTATCTATCTATCTATCTATCTATCATTTATTTTTAAAGCAAAGGACTTCCTTTAAAAGGAGAACAATAATGGCAAGTGACTGTATTTACTGAGTATTAGAAACCATTATCATCATAGTTAAACAGTTTGCTGCTTTGGCTATTGTCTTAAAAAGATAAGACATTTTAGCTATTATAAAAAAAATTGTGATGCAGCTCTTTGCTGCAAAATTGGATATCTGTGGATCAAATCATGTTTTCTAAAATATTCTCATACAGTATTTCTCAATAGAACAGTGCTACTCCATTCAATACTTTAACATAATGTTATAGAGAGGCCCAATTTAATCTTATGGTGTTTGAGGTCATATTCACTTCCAGAATAACTCATGTTTCTAGGCAATATATTTTAGATATATTTTCATTTAGAAAATATTTGTTGAATTGCTCCTTTGTGCCAGGCACTGTAACATATATTGGGAATGTGATGGGAATGAACAAAACAGACATATCATCTGTCTTCATGGACCTTAGAGTCTTAAGGGGGAGGTAGATATTAATAAAATAAAAAATAATAATGGGTAACGATTATTGGATGAATGCTCACTGTGTGCCAGGCAGTGTTCTGACTGTTTTATAACTATTAACTCATTTAATCCTTACAACATCTCTCTATGATGTAGGAATTACTAACATTTTACAGAGGAAGATCACACAACTAGTATGAAGCCAAGACGAGATTCAAAATCAGTCTCAAGAAGCCATACATTTAATCACTATATTTTACTACCTGATGAAACTTGTCAAAAAAAAAAAAAAAAAAAACGAGAGGCAAGAATCATTTCAAATAAGTTCATAATTGTAATGATAAGTTCTATGAACCTAAGGTAAAGAGTATAAGGAGTATGTTCCAGAGTGACTAGTCTGGGGAATCAGTGAAGATTTTCTTAGGGAAGAGGTGTTAAAACTGAGATGTGAAGGATTTAATTAATTTATATTTAATTCCCTCCAACCATGTTCTGCCCCACATAATACTAGAACCTTCTTTTCAAAGGCATACAGAGGCTCCTCATTGACAATTTGATAGTTAATTCATTTTTCTGACCTTACTACATCCTACAATATAATCAGTCTCTGCTATTGTTTAATGTTATGCAAAGTCAGAACAAATAAATATGGGTCAGATGCATGTAAAAAAAACTCCCTGGGCAGCCATGGTCTGTCTCAGGATGAATATGAATTCAGCATGAATATGACAACTTCAGTAATAACCCTAAAAAGTGAATGATAATTTCCGTTCTTCTGTGACCCATTCTAGCCACTTGTAGGGAAAGTTATAGTTTGGAGAGGAAGTATTTGAGAATATCATAATCAGATTATGCAATCAGGGCATTGGAGGGACTGACACTATTGCATTTAATTTATGACACATTAGATAAGAAATCATTTCAGAGAAATGGTGCCTTTCCTTCGTAATGCAGGTCATTGGGAAAATAGTCCTCCCTGCCCTAGAATGTGCTGCCAGAGGGGGTCATCATGGGTTCTTTTGAGGCAACAGCTCATTTAATTCCCAGATAGACCAGGAAGCTTAATTTTGTTCCTTGGACACAGACTTCACTCTTTACCCCAACATTTATTTAAAAATATAGAATGTTGCACACAAGGGAGACCAAGAGAAAGAAGGGGAATGACTGCATTGCCAAATGACTAAGTCCAAGAAGATTGATCTTCTTTTTCTTTTTTTTAACTTGCAGATGAAACTCACAGATTTCAGAAAAGAAATCGCAGACTCGTAATGAGGTGGTGAGACTAAATCAGCAAATGATAAGAAACATCCCAACAGCAATTATTCAACAGCCACTGAAACTTGCAAAAGATGCCAATATTTCCCAGGAGGGTAAACAATCATGATGTTGAAATGTCAACTGTGGAAATAGTATGTTAAAAATGCAGTGCAAAATTTCCCAGCAGTATATTTTGTCTTATGGAGTGTAGCATTATGCACGACAGTCCACAGTAGCCCTAGGGTTGTAGCTACATCAGCAAAATTGTCTTTACTTCTCTGTCCATGGTAATAATGAATGTACTGGGGACACACTGGCTAGCTTAATTTATTATCACCAATAATTGTTTACATCTAATACGGTTATGATGGAATTCAAACTCAAATCCTATATACACCTCTTTGCTCTTCTTTATGGCTAGTTTATTGTCTGATCCTACATATCTTTGGCACAGTCAAGAAAGGCCTCCTTTTTAGTTGTCCTGGTGATACCGTCTTTGTATGTCTTTTAAAACATCTCAGATTGGCAGCTCCTCAGAAATGAGAAATGGATATAGGTGGGAATCATCTTATTTAAGAAGTAAACTAATTACTAATACACTTATCTCTCTTGTTTAAGGTAATATAGAGGCAATTGTTTTCATCTTTAACTTTGTCAGATTACTAATCCTAAGGATTTGGGATTAGTAGATAGTGGACTTTTACATTCCTCATGGTATGCTAGGAGCCTCTGGGTACAAGCTACTCTTCTTCATACTTAATATTTCTGCCAAGGAGGAGAGCGGCAAGGAGCATGAAGTCAGAAGTTGCTCTCTTCTCTTTTGATAGTCCTTTAGCAAAGGTTTCCTCTTAACGTTAACCAATTGCATCTTGCTGATTATCAGGTGGGGAAAAGAGGGAGTTCCTCAATGCAAAAAGCCGGTGGGGGGGGGGCGCGGTCCTTGGAGGTACTGTATTTGTAACAGACTTAGATAAAAAGAGAATGAGAACAATCTTACCATTTGGATGAAAGGTCTAAAATGAGTTAGCTGATGAGAATGAAGTATTTTTCATTCTAAAGGGTTCTGGGGCCGTATAAGTATTCGAGTGCTAATAATAGTCCACAGACCACTAAGTGACTAATGCAATCCCATTTTAGGACATGAATAGCTAATTGAATTTTATGATCTTTCAGAGATTTAGTATTATTTATTATGGGGAATGTGTTATCCAATGATGGTGAGACTAGCATCATATGCCTTTTCCTTTTCAAAAAAGATCATGTGATTTTGTGATGATTTTATACATAGAGCCAATTAAAACATATTTTGCTCCATAGGCACTAGGGTACTATGTGATAGTATTGCTAAGCCATAGTGGGAGTAGAATGTTCTGCATGAAAGGAGATGGGGTGTTGTGGTTTAGCTCCTCCCCATGAGCTCAAGGTCATAGATATTAATGTGATTTGGGAATTATCTATACGACACCTACCATGATAAGGTTCTAGTTACGTGATTATAATTAATAATGAATAAGTCATTTTGGTTGAGAGATCCAGAATTAAATTTATTATCTGTTCAAGGCACGGATCTTCAGAAATAATGGGAAAATGATTTGTCTTATGCATTTCTATGGCTAGCCTGATATTTTTATATGAGATGAGTGAGCTTCTAGCTCCAAAATTATAAGGCCTACACTAATGTCTCCCAGATGTTTATTAAAACTCCTCAAAGTAGTTTTAATAAACTACTTTGGGCTCTCACATAAAATTTTGCAGTAAATCCCCAACATGAATGTAGGACATATTTTATGAATCCCACATAATACTGGGAAGCTCAAGATTGAATTTTTAATTGTTGTAAATGTTTTCGAAAAACCTTTGAAAAGAATTGAAAATGATCATAACACACAGGCAATTTTAAAATGCTCTAATAACCTTTGGCAATGAACTCACTTTTTTAACGGCAATTTTATATTTTCCCAGGCATATACTGTGTCGCAATCCTTTAAGTATTTTTTTTTCTCTTTTGAAACTGATTTTTTCCTAGGAAGATGGGTTGCTTATGATTTCTAGACATTGAATGTGCTTATGATTTCTAGACATTGAATGTGAGTAAGGGAAACTATGTTAATACGTACTCAAGGTCAAATAGGTTTCAGAAAATTCAAACAATCTTTTCCAGAAAGAAACAAGATTCGTTATTTATCTCCCTCAGCCACTTCTGATGACAATAAATAATATTTTAAGATGCCAAAGGGGTAATCTACAGGCAGTTTTAAAGAATACATCATTTATCGAAACAGAATACAACTTCCTGCTTTCGTAGAATATCCCTGGTTTTATTGAGATGGCAGAACCTGGTGATTAAAGTCTTAAAAGAAGTATCAGGATCTTTGGATTCTCAAGTTGGTGCCAAGGAAGCTCACATACTCACTATCTGAGCTTTCACAAGAAGAGTCTCTGAATCTGCAGTGATGTAGGGAACAGAGGACTGGACTTAAAATTGGAAAACTTCATTTTAATTCTTGCTTGGTAAAATTGTCTACCTGAGGCTCAGTTTCTCTATAACTTCATTTGTAATTTGGGGAGTTAACACCTTCTTTCTAGAGTTGTTATAGGTTGTTATGAATATGTGAGGTTATGTGAACTAAAATTACTTTGAAAATTGTAAAATCTTCATCAAATGAGTGATTGATTTTATTTTACAGATACCAAAAAAAAAAAAAAAAAAAAAAAGGCTCATGCCTTGTACCCAAGACCCAAAGGAAATGAGACATTCTATTGTAACTCACACTGCACTTACTCCTCTTTTAGTTATGAAAGAGTCTGTTAGAAAATGCAAGAAAGGTATTTTGTGATCTATCCTTATCCATAATATGATGATGTAAAGGGCTTTTCAAAAAGTACTGTTTGAATATTCCAAACTTAAACTTATTCTATATACAGCGTCTGTTTTACTATTATTCTTTTAAATTGTTTTTCATGAAAATCTTTTGTTTTAGAGGACTCTGGGTGAATCCCAGGAATTTGGGAGGCTGGAAGAAGGAACTATAAAAAGATTAGATTTGATGTATTGGCAGTATCAGTCCAGTCTTTAAAAACTGGATTAGTATTTACAGATAAATGATAATTGGAAGTCTGGGCAGAGTAGGGGTGGGTAAGTGGAGCCTAGGGAGCTAAGATTTCAGGATCTAGGTCTCGACTATCAAAAAAAATCTCTAATGATATATAATAGTGATTTTGTATTCTAACCAAATTCTCTATGTTAGAGAATTCTTATTAGTTTTTGAGTCTCAAGCATAAATATAAATTAAGACAAAAATTTATTTATTCTTGCATGGAGAATGCCAAAATATGTGCAAATATTAGTAATTTTTTTGCAGATAGCAGTGGATATATTAAGATTTGGCAATGATTGATGTACCAAGTCTATTCTCAAAAGCAATAATTTATTATCTAAATAGAGATCTCTAATCTAGAGATCTGCATGAGGCTAATACTTTTCAATTTTTACTCTGTTCCGTAGATCCATACTATAACTCAGAGATTTCTATTTATGGCAAAATTGTATAATCAGTTTATCCAAGTTGCTTTTCTAATAGCGAGGCGACTGAGGAGAGTCAACCTCTGGTGATGAGGTACCTGAGAGAAGAGTTTCACCAAACAATTATAGTGACATTATGTGGCATAAAGTCAATTGGCAACTAGGCGTTGTTCTAGGCAATCTGAAAGACAAAGTAGATGGCCAAAGCAAATAATTTACATTAATATATTTTTTTTCTAAACTTCGTGCTGTCTGATTCAACTATCTGTTTAGTTCAGATGAACTGGAAAATTGCCTAGTCTCCGTAGCTCTCAGCAGTTAGGCACACATGCCTCACATACGGAGTTAATTGTTGTGAAATAATAATTTCATTGATAATAAAATGAAATCAAACAATGTTGAGCAAAGAGACATTAATTACCCATAAATGCATCTCAGAGTTAGAAGAAACTAGAGCATCAGTGCCATCCACTATAGGAGGCAGAGCTGCATAGAGGCACTGGAGCTACAAACACTGAATTTGATTCCTGGCTGTGCCTCTTAGTAGTTGAGTGGCCTTAAGCAAGTAAAGTCCTTAACAGACCTTAAGCAAGTAACCCCTAATCTCTTCACAGTAATGCGAAGATAGAAATATTAGCTATGAGAGAAGATTTAGTAAGAATTAAATATTATAATGCATGATGCCTAGAGTGCAGTAATGGTGCAATGAACGCTGGCAATCATTACTACTATTTCCTTGATACTTCGAGTGACTCAGTGTGTCAGGTGTGGCTCTTGTCTCTCTGCTCAAACTCACTTTCCTCTTCTCTGCTTTGGAATGCTGGAGCTAGTACTCTATGAACCACATTTCTGCTTTGCCAGGGGTATCCTGGTAGGCTCTGCCATTAGAGGTCATTAAGGGGATACTGCGAGGCTGAAGGAAGAAAAGGGACTTGCTTTTTTTCTAGTTGGCTTTCTGTTTGCTTCCTGTGGGTTTTCTGTCTGCTTGTGGTATCTTTAAGCATCACCCTAGCAATGCTTCTTTATCCCTTCAGTGGTCCCTTTCTAGGACAGCAGCTGAATCTAGCACAGTGTTTCCAGCCCTTGCAGAACCACTCTATCCTGCTAGTTAGAGGTCTGGATCTGAGCCCCTTAGGGTCCCTCCTTGGAGCTCAGAGACATCATGCCAGCTGAATAGCATTCCTTTTTCTCAGATATCTGAGTTTCAGTTTCACAGGGCTTTCCCTCTAAGCTTCCAAGTGTTAATATTCCAGCCTCTTTCTATTGATTCCTCAGCTCCAGGGATGGTAACTGCTTCCAGGATTTGCTAACTTCATACTATAGAGTTCTCTTATGATCCTTCCAGTTACTCGACTAACAACTTTATACCTAGTTAATTATCCATTATATTGTGACAGCCTGCTGAAATGTGAAAAGGTTAAAGGATAATTAAAACCTGAAACTGGACAAAGGAAGTCTATACCTTAGGCCTAGTTTCTGGAACCCCTAACCGCATTCTGTTAATCATGAAACTTGTAACAATGAGCTCATACGCTAACTGCCAATTTTAGCCTGTGTAACCCTGCTTGCTTGCGTGGCAAATAATCAATTGTATATAAGCTGAAAATTACTGTTTGGCCATCGCCCATGAGAATACTGGCTACTGCCCATGGGAATATAGGCAATCACCCATGGGAATATAACATTCTAACAACAAGCTTTCTGCTTCTGTACTCCCCACTTGCACACCTGACCAGTGGGTTGACAGGTAGTGAACAGGAGACAAATAGACCTTTGTGTTTAAGATAGAATGAAGAATGGGACTTAGGGCTTAAAAACCTTGTATCTTGGCATTTCGGGGCTGCTCCTTTGTACAGGACAGCCGCCGGCTAATAAACAGCCTTTGAGAGCATACTTGGTTTGGTCTATTCTATACAGGCCACAACAATATTAAAATTTCTCTCCTCAAATAACTGGTGTGGTTTCTATTTCCTGAGTGGCACTCACTGATACACTCAATATCTGACAGTTTATTTAATCACTTAGACAGCTTAGAAAGATCTCGTATTTGAGCTATACTTCCTTCCTGGTGACTATCATCCACAGAGGCCTTTTGAACCACACAAAGCAACTTTCTTCCTGGACTTCACTAGCCTATCCAGTAAGGACTTGCTTCAAACCAAGTTATTGCTCCAAAGTCACAGAAGTAGGTGGAGGAGAGGATGAGGGAGACGAGGCAGCCAGTGGGAAACAGCATGAAGGCATGGATAAAAATGAAATGATTGACTGCCTGTTCGAACCAAAACTACAGTGATGAATCACCATTCTAGAACTTACCCATAAAATCCCAATAAAATGCAGGAACTGATCTGATGGAGCATCCCTCAACTTCCTACTAAAGTATCAAAATAGAACATAGAAATAAAAGTCCACAACTCAAAACTTCTATTCACAATCAACTTATTGCTGGAATGGAAGGATGTTGCACAAACTTCAAGCTTGTGGAACCAGGAGAAAAAAATATGAAATTGATATCGTGTCTGAATATAATAGTAGCTAATATTACTTGAATACTTAATATATAGCAGGTATTTTCTAACACTTTCTATAAGTTATTTCATTAAATCTTCCTTAAAACTCAATGAAATAGATCCTATTATCCCTGTCTTATAGATGAGGAAACTAAGGCATAGAGAGGTTAAGTAATTTACCTAGTGGTATTTAGCTAGTAAGTGGCAGGGATGAGATTAAAACTTGGATAATCTGGTTCCTCTGGCTCTTCACTCCTATAATGACTATCATCTCTTTCCATCATTTAGCTCAGAAGAGTCACCATGGCCCCTCTACTGCAAGGGTTCTGCTTTTTGAGGCAGTCAGAATGACATTGGACCACCTCCCTCCTGGATTAGATTTTTAATTCCTAAATCTAGATAAAAACTGCATCTTCAAGAGGATGAGTATGGGAGAGGTTTAATTCTTACAAGGAAAGCATAGCAGAAGGTAGTGAAATCAGAAATCACTCTAGTAGACAATGCAAACCAACAGCTGTGTTTTTGTTTTTCATGTACTTCATTTAGTACAGATTAGTAAGTATATTGAACTTTTGGTTCAGATTAGCAATTTTCAACTGAGAAGTCACTTTAGAAACACCTGGAAAATTTTCTACATACACAAGCCTGTGTCTCCTAAAATGGTGAGCCAGAAGGTCTAAGATGAATCCTAGGTGTATATTTTGAAAAAGCTGCTTAGGTTGTGGAACTGGTTAAGAGCCACTGGTTCACATTATCAATAACAACCCAGCGGGAAAGAAGCAGATTCCAGCTAGGTTTGGCAATCACACCACATGCTTGGTGACCGCTAAGGCTGGGAGTTGGTTTAGGTGATATATACCTCAATAAATACAGCAACTTTGTGTCCAACTCTATTTATTAGCAAAGGATTCAGCCAGAACATAAGTGTATTCAAAGTAAGGCAATTAGCAATCTAAGCAGCCTGCTTGTTGGCAAACAGAGGGTTTAGATAGATTTCTTATTGGTCTAAAATAAGAACTCCTTCCCCTACCCCAAAGAAAAACAAACGACATGGGCCCTCTACGAATGCCGTAGAATAGGCAAAGAAAAGGAAGGACATATTCTGAAAACGATTTTTATAGAAGCCAAAGGAAAATTTAAAAAAACAACACAAAACTCTGATATTTAAACAATAAGCAGGATAACGTGACTTTTATAAAACATGAGTAATTCGCAAGAGAACATGTTAAGATAAACAATAATGGGATGAGATGAAAAAAAAATAGCGTTATATGGAAAGAAACGGGAAAACTGAAAATACAATAGTAGATTTCGAATATGCTTTAGAAGCATAAAAGGCATGATAAATACTGCAAAGTGTTGAAACAGTGCTGTGGAAGACAAATTTAGTAAATCACGATACAGAACAAGAGAATCAAGATCTGTAAGTAACAGAAAAAGATAGACAGGCTGGCTTTGTGTCTCAGTTTGTACTCAGACAATGCCTGTTTTATGCCTCTTGTCTTGTGTAATTATTAACTGCTTCCCCTCTCACTTTCAAAATTGTCCTGGTTTGGATATAAACTGTTTGGTCAACTAAATAGTGGGGATAAACCTAAGAATTATGGTTACCTATGAAAGAAACTATAACCACAGGAACAATAGGACTAATCAAAGACATATCTGAGCAAAAATTTTCTGTTTAAAGAAAAAACTGTTTGATGGGCTTACCTCATTCTTGGCAAACTCAATAAAAACAACAAACTATACTTAGAAATATCTGGCAAATTGTCTTCATAAAAACTGTCAAGTATTTAGGAAGAAAAAAAGAAAAAAGTAAACTTCAAAGTGATAAATGAAAATATCATGGGTTTCTCATTTCTGCTACAGTAAATGCTCAAGGACAATAAAGTGAAATTTAACTTTGGGAAAGAATTTCATGTTTCATCGGTCTGTCTTTTATTTGTAAGAAAACTAACAAAGACAGGCTGAGATGTAAGGGTGTAGAAATATACCATATATGAGAAAGACCCATGGAAATACTCCAACTAACTAGCATTTATTTTCCCCTTTCAGCAATCTATGCTAAAGAAATAATCTAAAAAAGTGGACAAAGATCTTTATTGTGGAAAGGAGTCAAAGCTTGATAATATGTAGTAATAAAATAATGGTGATAATGGGTTTCCCATAACATGGAAAAATAATGAGCTATGTCCCATCAAATGAAAGAATCTGAATAGAAATTCTAAACATTTTAAAAAAAAAGTTTATGTAACAAATAGCAGGAGAAATATCTCAGCTAGTTAAGAGTGATTGTTTCTGCGATGAGATTAATTTTTTTCCCGTTTTCATTTTTCTGATTTTATAATTTGAAAAAATCAATGAAACAGGTAGAGAAATATGATTTGTTTGAAGTCTGTAGAGACTTAAAAGATTCATGACATAATGGAAATGAGCAAAGAATGCAAAATTGATTGTACATTTATCACTTTAGAAGTTCATTCATTCCTTGAACAAATATTTCATTGACTACTATGTGGAAAGGACTGTTATAGGCCTTTGATTATGGCCAAATAAAACAGAAAATAATGACCTCACAGAGATAAAAACATGTATCCAAGTAGACAAAAATTGGAAGGGAATGTATGCTAAAGTGATGAAATTATTAGTCTTTAAAACTGTAAATATATTTTTTCACATCACAATTATTGTTTTCATATAAAATTATTATTTTCTTTAAATAATTACTTTTTTTAAAAAGTCAGTGAATAATAGAGCACAATAAAGTAAAGGCAATCTTCCTAGACCAGAATATTATTAGCTTTTTCAGAATTATCCACAAGTATCCTCCAGACCGTTTTTGTAGCAACTTCCTTTGCACAGGATTTAGAATCACTGAACACACAGTAGAGGAAAGAAAGCCAGGGATAAGATGCAAGGACATTTTTGTATTTTGAAATGACATTTCTCATGAGGAACTTGAATCACTTTGTCATCACTACCTTGTTAATTATCTTGTCACAGCAATATTATGTTTTCTTTAAACACACACACACACACACACACACACACACACACACACACACACACACACGAGTATCATGGGAGTTCGTCAGCTTTTTGCCATTAGCTTGCTTTTCTTTAGTGCCTGTTAAATTTTAGTGTAAAGGAACAGAGACTTAAGACAAGGGAAAATAAGCTAATTAGCATATTTAAGAAAGAAATTGAGCACCAACTAAATGTCAGATGATGTTGCCAATCCTCTTGATATAAACTATTCTACCTAATCAGTACCTCAAACACTAAAAGTAGTTACCATAATGTCATTATCTCTATTTTACAAGAAAGGTTTCCAAGATTCTTTTATGAATGAGTACACCTGGAATAGATTACATTCATATCTCTTAGGGCCTAATTAAATTAACTTGATGGGAGGAAATCCTTTTTACAATGTACATTTGACCCTTGAACTTCAAAGGTCTACTTATATGTAGATTTAATTTTTTTATAACTTTTTCATTTTTTAAATTACAGTTGGCATATATGTGGATTTTTTTCAATAAATGCTGTAAATGTATATTCTCTTCCTTATGATTGTCTTAACATTTTTTCTCTAGCTCACTTTATTGTAAGAATACAGTACATAGTACATATGACATGTAAAATATGTGTTAATTGACCGTTTATGTTATCAGTAGGTCTTCCAGTCAATAGTAGGCTATTAGGAGTTAAGTTTTTGGGGAGTCAAAAGTTATATAAGAATTTATGACTTCACGGGAGTAGTGGTACCCTGTGTTAGTCAAGGGTAAACTGCATATGTATATCAAATCATAATATGTACACTTTAAATGTCTTACAATTTTATCTATCATGCTTCAATAAAGTTGAAAAAAAGTAAGTTAGTTGTCAACACTTAAGGAAATTTTCATGCTAAAAAAATCCAGTCTGGCTTCCTTCGAAAAGTCAGGATATCTGGCAATAGCCTGATGAGTAAAAGCTGGTTGCGGCTGAGTGGCGGCTAGCTGTCTACGTCAGAAAGGTCAGGCACTCTTCGGTTACCTACAATTTTTGCCACTCGCTACTGTATTATTTGGGACTGTTTTTCACATTTTCATTACCTTCCTGGCCCCTCTATGGTATCTCAGTTTGAGATCTCTGCCCTAGGTCATTGATTCTCAAACTGTACTGTGCATATATGAATCCCCTGGAGAGTGCTTTTTTTTTTTTTAATTGCACATAATGGATCATAGCATATAATTTAGTGGAACTTAGTGAGGTTGAGAGTCTACACTTTAAAAATTACTTAATGCAATTTTGTTTTAGGTGGTTTCTGGTCACAGTTTGAAAATCACATTAGGGGAGACTCTTGGCAATAATGTGGCCCCAAAATACACTCAAAATCACCTGTGAACACAATCGCCTGTGAAGTTGTTTGTTTTTTATGCTCCAGCCCCAGAGATTCTGATTTGATAAGTCTAGTCATCTATATTTTGAAAAGTTATCCGGATGTGGCTAACATACAGAGGCCACCACTCCAGGGAACTGAGGGCCTAAGGAACTGTACTTGAAGGAAAGGCAGTGAGTGCAATGGGAAGGTAGGAATAGGACAGGCTAATCTTAGCCAGATCTGAGTCCTCGTCTGGTTTCCCAATATTTTGTTTGATAAGAGGTGACATGATGAAATACAATTCTAGGCCTTTCTCTTCTTTTCACTGATGATTATTTCCAGTAACTTTACATTTCGTCAACTCTGATTTTGTCTAATTTTACATGTCAAGAATCTTTGGCTTCACAATATAGTAAAATTGGCTGAAGGGGAGAAGGGATGAGAATCATGGAAAGAAGTGGCTCAAAGACATGAGAACAATGTCTCTTTTCTGTCACTTGTGGTCTCCAGGAAATAGAAAACAAATTGGGAGGACCATAAAGGACGCATGAAATAAGGTAGTAGAAACAGTTTTTCTATTTCTTACAAAATCAATTTTCTTAAGGCCTTACTCTTCCAGCTTTGTTCTACATAACATAGAAAATTCTGGATGGTCATGAACTCTATCCCCCACAGTGAACGAGGACCCTTTTTCATAACGTGGTACATTTATTTTAGGCTCATGTAATCCCACCTTGACAGATGGTGGGCTTTCCACAGATGTTACTTAGTTCTGTTACACGAGAAGGGATGAAAATGGACCATTAATTCAGTTTAACCATTAGTCAGTAAGCTTCAGTGATGAGTCACACACTGTGCTAGGAGCTTAGGGTTCAGTTTAGTGGAAGAGTGAGACACACATTAACAAATAATTACACTGTTGTGCCACAGGTATAGAAAAGCAGAACGTATAGGTAGAAAAGTCACAGAAGTGAAAAGGAGAGGGTAGGGAGTGGTAGGGATAGGGTGGGCAGTGAACTGTGCACAAATGATATTTGAGCAAAAGTTTGAAGGTTGAATAGTTTCAGGCAGATATAAGAGGGAAAGTCATTCTAAGTAGTGAGAACAGCAGGTACCAATGCTTGGAACAGCATTGTACATTCAGGCACTGCCGAGCACAGAGTACAGAGGGTGAGGGTTAGTATCTAGAAGAAATGAGAATTAAGTAAGGCTCAGGTAATGAAAGGACTTGAATGCTGCTTAGAATTCATCCCATGGGTTAGAGTTTGGCAGAGTGTAGGTGATTTCATAAGAGAATTTAGGTTGTTCAGGGACCTGACATTAAATAACACTGAATCGCAAAGTGACAAAGTCAATCCGTTTTCAGTTAGCATTTAATTCTTCTGTTAAATCAAGGAGAAAGCCTCAGTTTGGTGTCAGTATGTCTTTAACACTTCTCTAACACCTGGAAGTTTTCCCTTTCAAAAAAGGGCTCGGGCAAGGGTATCGAGCGAAAATTGTTTTGATTTCATTGTGTATTTATTTTTATAGTTAACTTCTATTTGTGGCAAGCATTTTTCAATAATGTTATGATGCAAGATTTAAAAAAAATCATTTAAGTAAAACAGCAGGTTAATTAAAAAAAAATGAATGGCAATTGATAATGCAGAGATACAGCAAAAATGACGAAGGTGGTACACGAATGCGTGAAGTTTGGGAAAGAACGCTGTCATTCTTAGTGAGCAGTGACAGAGTGTAAGACGTTTAGTGAACCAGTTTTCTTTCTGACAGTGGCTTGGAGAATATAATGGAGAGCCAAGAATGGAGGCAGAGAAGCCAGTTAGGAGGTCACTGAAATACTACTGTAGGCGGAAATGGCATGGCCATAGTGAAGTGGGTTGGTTTATTCCTGATATTTCCTAGGGTTATTTTGCATGAAGGGAATCCTAAGCATTCTCCTGGCCTGGCCTGTAGTTAAGTCCTGATGCAGATGCCAAGATCTTTAAGTGGCTGCTGCCCAGTAAGTGTTAAAGGTAGACTTGGAATAAAGATTAGAATGAGATTTCATTATTTTGCAGTATTCCGACCCATTATGGAATATTATTTAGAAGTAGATGCAATCTCAAAAATCTTAACCGATGTATTTTTATGCATGTTAAGCAGGCAATCTTAGCTTTAAAATTTGGTTTCCAAAGTGTCTCTCTCATTGCAACCTGTGTCCTGGTGGTGGTCCTCCTAACCTGTCAGCTCCTCAAGCTCCCTTCTTCCCCTCAGGCTTCCGATAGGCAGCAGGCTACGTGGGCATTCAGAGCAAACTCTCTTTGGAAAGTGTGAAACCCTGCTCTTCTTTCCTCTCTTCCCCGCTGTTACCGACCATTTAGGAGTCACAGTACGACCACTCTGGTTTAATGCAGGCAGACAGAACCAGGGAGGGCTGTCTGTTCCTATTGACAAATTAGTACCAAGAAAAACGTGCTCTGGATTTCCAAAACTGGACCTAGGAGTGTTTTCCTGAAGAAAAAGATGTTTTGATGAAAATTATTCTCATCTGTTTTTTAAATTTGAATTTACAAAGTGTGTTTTTTTTTTTTTTTTTTTTTTTTTTGTATATTAAATCACTGAGGCCCGTGTCAATTCTTTGTAATTGCAGAGTAGGCTCTTAATAAATACCTGTTTAATGACTATTTATAATTTATTACAGAGAAAACTGATGCTCAGAGAGGTTTTCCCAGGCTATACAGATGAGTATGGATCTATAACTTGAAGGTAGGTCTTCTGGTTTTCTTCCTCGTTCCACATCCCTTTGGTTTCAAACAGAAAAATCCTGTTACAGATAGTGTTTTGTGCCTAGAGAACTATTAATACCAGATATGCTATATTATGGGTCAAACGGGCTTTTTGGCCTGGACCGACATCTTAACAGCCACAGATAACATTGTTTCAATGGAAAATTGAATCCAATTCTAAATTGGAGCTTAATTCATCTACAGATCATTACAACTTGGATGTATAGCTTTCTTTCTATATAGGTATAAAATAAACGCTTTTTAACATAATGATTTACATTTATCTATTAAAAAAATTGCACACACATATTTCTATTCCTAGATATCTTCACACTTTTTGGGCACCTGTATCTCCACAGAATGTCACAAATCATAAAGAGTAATTTACACATGTTTGTGGAAGGCCTTGAAGACCAGTTTGCTGATGATTATTAGCCTGCGTTTCAGTAGCTTCAGAGGAGGCATGTCAGAATCTTGAGTTGGGGATGGGATGCTTTTTGGAACTATACTCACAAAACCTGGACAATCTGACACATTCTCATAAGGGTAGTGTACCCTGTTTTAATTTTGTGAATTACTCTTCTAATGAATCATTGATAATAAGGTGCATGTTTCAGGAGTGTTGGGGTATAGAAAAAGAATGATAACATTGTCATAAATAAAATGCCTTTTGAGCAGGAGGGTGGCATGAAGCTCAGTGCATTATACCTGATGAGTGGTCGTTAAATGAATGAATGAAAGAATGAATAAATGAATGAAAGTTGCTTTGCTTTAGGATGATTTACCTAGCATCAGTGTGCAGAATGGTATGGAGAAAAAAAAAATACTAGAGATATAAAGGCTATTCAAGAGTATTGGTGGGAGGAATTAATGTCTTGTGAAAATAACAAGAAAGGATGGAGAGACGAGAAATATACTGAGAAAGGCAACAGGTGAGACAAGAAGGAAGAAGTCAAAGATATCATGAGAAATCTTGTTATGGGTTAGAAGGAACACCATTTTAGGATATCTTTAAATATTTTGGGTTTAAGGTGAGAGTGAGGGATGTAATTGGAAATTCTAGTTAGAAAGTCCTGGTGTTGCCATAGCAAAGAGACAAATTCAGGTATCTGAACCTTGTGAGTGTACTAGGTCAGGTTAGTACCTCATTATTTATACCTCCTTCTTTGAAATTGTGACCACTAACAAAACTTGTCATGAACAGTATTAAGGATAGTCCATTTATTTATTTAATAAACATTTATTGTTATGCTCATTCCTACTTCAGGGCCTTTGCACTTTTATTCTCTTTGCTTGTAATGTCCTCCTCTCAGAAATTTGCACGGCCCACTCCTTACTTCATTCTCTGCTCAAATGTTACCTCTTCAGATAGGCCTTATTGACTAACCATACTCATTTTCTAATCCTTTACCCTGCATTATTTTTCTCCATTGCACTTGCCTCTATTGTATTATATATTTATTTGCTTGCACGTCTTATTGTCTGTCTCCTCCACTAGAATGTAAGTTGAGAGCAGAGGCTTTGCTATTTTATTTACCGCTCTAGTCTAAGGCTTATACTGAGCATGTAACTCAGGAATCTGATCATTGTTAATTGGATTAAGGGAGGACATACAATTGGAGGGTGAAAAAGGAACTAATCTATGTGGGTTGAGCCAATCAGACATCTGGAAAATGTAAACTAGGAGATAGATATAAGGAACATAGTCAGATGATTTGGTTAGAGCTGTAAAGTCATACAGAATTCAGGCTCCATCCTGTCATAGTAAATCATATCCATGCAAAAGTTATGGCAGGGCAGGGGGAGAAGCTGGCATTCAGAGAGGAAGATAAAGCAGATGTGAAGTGAGAAGCCAAGAGAAGAGCTATTGGGCCCTAGGGGAAGAAATGAAAGTAGCTGCTCTAACATTTTCCAGTGGTGCAGTCTAGCTGTACCTCATGCAATTCTGCTCCTTTTCATTTTCCTGTAGGATTTCAGCACAAACCTCTTGTTTTTGAGCTCAGTGGAGGGAGTTTGTTCCTTAAAACTGCATGCCCTTAGACTGCAACAGAAGTGTTCAACAGAACACTTGAGCACTTGAAATGGCATTAGAGTGCCTGAGAAGCTGACTTTTATATTTCATGTTATTTTAATTAATTCAAACTTAAATATTCATAAAGGGCTAGTTGCTATCAAATTGGACAGAACGGCATTATGATTATTACTACAAGGGGCCAAAGAAGCACAATTAGTAAAAGATAATGAAAGCAAAAAAAAGAAGAAGAAGAAGAAGAAGCAGCCACAATGGTGTCGCAGAGCCCAAGTAAAGAGTGTTCTACAACACCAAAAACTACAAGAATGTTAAGGAAATGTGTTTGGTAAAGTCCCATAAGTAGAAGTGTTATTGATTTTTTTAATGGGAAAAATCTGGATTCAAACAACAGGGGTTAAACAAATCATGAAACAATCTACTCAGGCAAACTAGCCATTAAAAGCAATGGAAAAATATAACATGAAAAGATATTTAGAATATATGGGTATTAAAAATTCATAAAATAGCATGGTTCCAATTTTATAACATACATATGTCTGGATCTCTGGGTCGTGAGTTTATGGGCAATTTTTATTTTATTCTTTGTCATTTTATTAATTTTCAGACATCCACAAAGATCTTAAATTATTTTATAATCTGAAATAAAGGAACAAATGATGTACTTAACACAATAAAATGTCTACATCTTTTCACACTGCATTACAAACCAAAGTGATAGTAAAGGCAGCTACTAAAATAACCACTCTAGATTTCTAAAGTTAGTAAGACTCATTCACAATTTCCTCCCAACACTTCTAGACACACACTTTGAGATCTTACTTAATTGTTTATAACTACAATTATAGATATGGCTGCAGAAGAGCAGAGATTGTGGGATCCTCTTAGAAGGCAGAAGAAGGTCTTTCTTGGATAGATTAACCTAGATTTCCCGCTGTCAAAAAACCAGGAAATGGACTAAAAGCTGCTTAGAGTCCTCCTGTCTTCTGAGTTGGATTCCTAGGGTGCCTTAAATTAAAGCTATATTTTAGAGACCACTAGATGGCTCTCTGTGCCTGCAACCAGGTGAAGGCACGTTGGATTAATTCAGGTAGATTTATCATTCATTATCAAGTATAGACTAAAGCATTTCCTTATGTGTGTAACAGTGTGTGATGTGACTCAAATTAATTCCTTGCATAGCACCAACATAATAATAGCTCTCTGTCTGTACCTATTAAATTCACCATATACAGAAGCAAACACTTTGTTTAATGGAATCCCTTTTTAAGTACCTCTGGTTGGAACTGAACAAATACAATTCCAAAACTGAGCCAGATTGTGATTCTATCAGATAAAGACATGCTGAGTGTCTTTGTTTATGGAAATAATTTTTTTTTAAATTTTAACCTGGAGAATATAACCCAACATTTGACTTTGAGTTGAGACTTTCGACAGAAAATACGTGAATAGAGTGTACAACCATCAAAGTGCTTTATACTGAAAGTTCAGCTAACGACCACCCCTAATTGAGAGGAAAGTACGAGCAACCCATTTCTAAGTCATTTTTAAGAATGCTACTGAAAGATCCAGACAGAGCTATTGTTTGGAACTCTACAAAGTCAGCCACTTTGCAGAGTGATGACAACATAAAGCTGGACTGCAAATACAAAAGAAGATCTCAGCATTTAATACAGAAATACCATCATCTCAGAGTGCCCAAGTTTCAAAAAGCCGTGGCAACTCTGAGTTTTCTGAAAACTTTTTGTAAAAGGTTTCCCTTTCTTCTATTCTTTGATGCCAATGCCCAGTTAGAGTGACAATAAGGCTTTTCGTTAATTATCTCCAACTGCTTCTAAAAAATTTTAACCATTATACGCTTGAAAAATTAAATGCATCAAAATTTTACTCAAGATGATCTGTGGACACCCATGGAGTAGCAGTGCATATGTATTTGCTTTTATAATTATAGAAGCAATATGCATTTAAGTTGTATGCAGCAAACAGTTTTGACATATTCAGTGTTCAATAAGACGCAGAGTTTGCTTTATGGGTATCCCTTTTCTATAAGCCTTAATACAATAGGGCTACTGTCCCTTAAACTGTGAGTTAACATATGCCATAAATCACTTACATTAGTATAGATAAAGCCTGTATGAAAAATAGAAAACTTCTAAACCTTTGATCCATATCAAGTTAGACTCTCCCCTTTCTAACAACCCCCTTCTTCTCCAAGAAGCCTAAAACATCAATTGGGTCATCCAAGTGGGTGAGGTCACCTCATCTTAAAAAATCCAAGCTCTACTTCTCTTGAATTTTTTTTGTCCAGCTGCAAAACATATAAGCTGAACCAGATCTGCCTCCCCAGAAGCTGGACCAGGTCACCTTCTTTTTGTTTTTTACCTCCTCCATGCATAAGTCTATGTCACAAAGTGTTTTAGTCTTTATTGCAGCTGTAGCAAATTACCACAAACTTAGTGATCTAAAAGAACGCAAGTTTATTTTCTCATTACTTATGACTGGAGGTCATAAGTGTGAAACCAGTTTCACTACGCTAAAGTCAAGGTGTAGACAGGGCTGCATTCCTTATGGAGCCTCTGAAGAAATAATCCATCTCCCTTTTTTAGTGCCTAGTAGCTGCCTGTATTCTACAGCCCCTTCTTCCATCTTCAGTGTGCACCACCCCGATCTCCGCTTCCATCATCACTCATCACAATGACTTCTCCTCAGACTGCCCACATCATTTTTATGAGGAGATGTGGTTACACTGGGTCCTCCCGGATGTTCCAGGATAAGTTCCCTATCTCATGATGTTTAATGTAATCATAGCTGCAAAGTCCCTTTGACCATAGAAGGTAACACAGCCACAGGTTCTGGGGATTTGGATATAAAGATCTTTGTGAGATCATCGTTCAGCCTATCATAGCAGAATAAGCCATCTCCTTTTCTTCCAGGGACCCCTACTTCCTGTCTCCCATCTTTTTCACCACCTCTTTCTTTTATTTACCCAGATATAAGGTAGAAGATATCAAGAATTAGAATTATGCTATAAAAACCTGAAACCCAAACCATATGCTCCAACTCAATATTTTTCTAAAGAGCCATGCACCTGGGCACTGGACATTAAAGCATTTATTAATGAAACAAGACTGTCGTTTCCATTCTATTGTCCTTAAGTTTAGAGCCTGGGGGGCTCCTATGAGAAATTAGAGTAGTAAAGGCAGGACTTCTGAATTCCTCGCTAATACCAACTAATAGAAATACAACGTTATTCTTAACCTCTGACATGACTGTTCCAGAGACCAATCATTCAGAACCCACACAAAGGAGCCACTAGACTGGACATCCAAGTTCGCTCCACTGCTGACTATTTTTATGCACATCTAACCTGAGGGTGCACTTCGGTGAATTGGAACTCTGACTTAAGTGGGGCTTTGAAACAGATTTCTTCATTTTTCTTAGGGTTGGTCCACTGGAATTGTATCTGCTAAGCATGAATATCATATACATATTGAAAATGCATACAGAAGTACTCTGGAGAGCAATCTGGAATACTCAAGTTCTTATCCTGATTATTTAAATTTTTATTAATCTTGCTGTTCATCACTTTGTGTTCAAAGAATGATCATTGTCATAATAATACACAATGCTCTAGGTACAGAGCTTAGGACTCTGCAGACATGATGTTGTCCTCACCATAACTTTATGAGATTTTTCAAATTTTATGCATCAAGAAATTGAGGTGCACAGACATCAGGCATGTTTCCCAAGATAAGATGTCTAGAACATTGTAGAGCCAAGATTCAGAAATAGGTCCGTGCTTTGCAAAAGCCTATGCTCTTAAATCTTACTGTGTATTTCTTCCATCAATATGTTATTGTCTTATTTGCAAAATAAAGGTAATAATACTATTTGTCCTGCTCACCTCACAAAGTAATTGTGAGGAAAAATGAAAAAAAAGAGAGAGAAGTGTCTGAAAGGACTTTGATAAATTTAAACATACTCTACAATATATTTATTACTGAAATTGTATTTTCATATTGCAGTACTGACTGACAGCACTGGTGAGGAAATGTGAAGGTAACTTATCCTTTCCTTTTATTATTTTAAATTGTGTATGTAATACATACTTATTTTTAGAAAAAATTGAAGCATGGATAGGGAAAATGTGGAGCTCTGCCATTTAGTTACAATCTCCATTAACATTTTTATAAGTAAAACACTAACCTTTATATTTTACAGACATAAGGTCATATCGTACATATATTTTATACATTTTAGGTCTCTGTGTCAATAAATATATTTTCATTTTGAAGATACATAGTTAAGATTTAGTTTTTTTCTCCTTGTTGACTTCTTACTTCTGACAATGCATAGCTCTTTCTAGTACTCCGTGTGTTATCTATACATTGTTATCTGCCTCACAGGACTGTTAGGGGGATTATAGGAGCACATTTGTGAAGAAGCCTTAATAGCGTAAATATATATACATATATATGTGTATATATATATATTTATACACATATATAATTGAAATTTTTTTCTTCTAAATTAATGTCTCAAATGAATAATAATGAGGCATATTTCAGCCTGACTAAAAAGAAGTCATCCTGATTAATTCTTTAATACTAGAACGCTTGAAGGCTCATCTCCATCAGTAGACCATCCATGCCAACCAGATACTACTAGCCTTTCGGTGTCAGGGTTTACTGAAGCTGACACATTACTAGCCTGGGTCAGTATGCTCGATCTGCTCCCTCACTGCAAGAAATCAAACACAGTGTTCCCTGAAAGTGTCTGAATATTACACATTCAGAAAGAGATCTAGGAATTTGGCTGAAATGTTAGGTTTGTAGGGGAGAGGTGGGAGGAGGGCAGGAAGCTGGACTCCTTGCTCGCTTTTTCCCCGTTGCTCTTTTATCCTACCATCCCATAAAGGAAAGATCTGAGAAAGACAAATGAGTGGCTTAAAGATTTCCATTAGATTGTTATTCATGTACTCAAAAAGCAAAGCAATGTGGCAGGTGCTGAGATGTTCTTTCTTCTTTGCCTAGTTTTATAGATTTGGCATCACATTTCTGGTGCTGTGCATTCCTCTACTCTTCTGTGTATGTGAGTGGGACTCGATAGAGTAGGCAAGAGAAAAGGCAATGTGATTCTCATCTCTACATTTAGTTGTGCCACTGAAAAGAACAATACCTTGCTATGACAGCCCCATATAATCGTCTAGGACAATGGTACTCAAAGTAGCTACTTTGCAAACTGTTACCTGTTCATGATGAGATAAGAAGTTTATACCAGTATGAACCAACACACTGCTTTCTTCATCAAGAAAGACATGCTGTGAAAATAATGTCAGATGAGCCAAACAGTGTACTTAGTGGTATAGTAGGTGGAATATAGTTGGAGACATTAGACTATGTGGCTATATCTGATGAATGATCTATTATAAGTTTAACTATAGGAGAAACTTATGACCAATGTGAGAGACCAACACTTCTGAAAATCCTTATTGAAACTTATTCTAAGGCTCTAGAAACTGTTAGATGTACCACAGGTAAAAAGTTGCCATTGGTACAGAAACAGTACCTAAGGCATGTTGTCTATTCCTAGGCAAGTATGCAATCTACTGAGCTTAGTTCTTTTTTTTCATTTCTTTTCTTTTTAGGGTGGGGGAGGTAAATCCACTTACTTTGTTTTTAAGAGAAAGAAAATGAAGGAGTAGGTAGAGAGTAAGGTGGAGAATGAAGACATGTTACACTATGAATCATATCCCATTTTGATTAGTAACTACTAATGGAGAATTAGTGGAGAACTAAGACTCGAATGATTTATACCAGATCATAACCAACACCTCTCTACTAGGTATTCTGCTAACAGTACAAATTTTTGCAGTCTTTTACTTTCTTATTTGAAATACGTTTCACAAAACAACCCTGTCAGATTGGTAAGGTACCTTCTTTTGACTGATAAGCATAGATCCTCGGAGATAGAGACACTTGCCCAAGATTACATGATCAGTAAGAGAGAAAGGTAGACAGAGACTCTTTTGACTAATATTTAATATATCTGCCATTATATTGTACTCTTCTAACCAACATGATTGCAATTTGACTGGAGGTATTCATGAAATAAAATCTGATGGCACAAAATCCATGGTGCCTTCTGCAACAGCAGAAGATAAAACATTAAAGAATTAGACATTGAAATTGGTCTTCAGATGATTCAGAAACTTAGTTCAACTGATTCGATCGCAAGTTAACTCCAAGATGTAATAGTCAGAGAAGATCAAGACCAAATACTTTCTATGACTACACTGCATAGGCACAAAGAAAAGGGGGTGAGACGGACAGTGCAGATTTAAAATAAAAACTTCCAAATCAATTCTAGGTCTCGGTTCTTCAAGAGAAACCTGTAAAACATCACTGATAAGGAAAGTTTTGCATCACTTGACATTTAACTTGAAATCATTTATCTTCAAGTCAGCAACAATTAGGCGCTGCTATCAGCTATTCATCACGAATTGCAAAAGAATGCATTTCCCCCAGAGGAGAGCAGTGATTAGCATGAACAAGTCAAGGAAAACCAACACAGTTGAGAATAGATGTTTTTAAAATAAATGTCTTTCACCTGTCCCCTCATGAGACACTAAGTTATGTAGTGGTATCATCGTTCAGTCCCTTGTACCACAAAAAAAATGGTGCCGTGCTAGCCAAATGCTAATAAAGAGGTTACAGAACTTAGCCTTGTATTGTCAAAGAAAATGGACCATCTAAAATACTTATATTTCTATGGGAATTAACATTACTAATTGGTATATATGGCTCACAAGACACGCAAATTGTGGTTGGTACATTCAACAAGAGTTGAAAAAAGTAGTGTAGTTACTTTTTAATTCCAAGAGTTTGGATCTAAGCCAATTATATTACTTCATTAGCTTTGCCTAATGGAACCACTGTAAAATTGACACAAAATATACATTTTAGGAAGAAATGTAAATGTGTCACTATCTCAGCAGTTAAAGTTTAAGGAATTAACTTGAGAAACATTACAAAACCCCTAGAAGAAAAAGCATTATGGGGAGGGAAGAGAAAGAACTGTAGGAACTTAATGTGACTTATGTGTAAATATAACTAGATCCATATGCAATACCATTATTTGAAAGTCATGGGTATAGAATTTAGAACTAAGAAGTGATCATCCTAATAAAATGAATTAACTTTAAGGAGAAGTTTGACAGTAGTAGTAAAGTTAGAATTTTGGGGATGGAAACGTGCTTTGACCCTATCCTATGTGTAATGTTGCATTAAACTTTTATTATCTAGTGATAATACACATATGGTTTCCAAAAGTGGGTAGTTAAATATCTTGCTTTTAATGGATTACTCTGCTTGAAGAAAGTTGTTTCCTTCCAAGCTGATGGTATCATATGTTTATGTTTTGAATAAACAGCATATTAAAATAAAACTAGTATGCTTTTCTCTGGGGTTCGCTCACTTGTGTTATTTCCTTCCATTCAGGAGTTGTGGCAGGCTACTATCAAAACCATTATTTATTAATTAAAGACTTAATATGAAAGAAGCCAGCATCTCAAATGAGAGAGACTACACTGTTGCTGTTCCTGCTCTAAAAGCAATTTTGATTTGTCTGAATAAGAGACACAATCTAACTTTACTTGGTTGTGTGGACAAGCCTACTTTCTTCTAGAATCCTTTATTCAGGCACTTGCACAATCAACAACTTGGGTCACTGGGTGGTAGACTCTAAAGAGGACAGTGGCTAAATTAAGTCAATTTTACTTAATGTGTAAAACGACTTTGACATTCTTTTATATTTGGACAGTTTTTTAAAAATCACATTAGTGTATTCCAGAAAGGTCCACTTTTCAGGAGAAGCAAGGGAAAGATCAGTTATTTTTGCCGAAAGCAGATTATGGTCATATTCTAAAATTACATATTACAATAACCTGGCATTGAGATGGACATTCTTAATATAGAACATTATAGAATGACATTTAAATGATATAGTGAAAGTTAGACAAGTTAAATATGTTTGAATTTAAAATACAAAGATATATGAAAGAAAATGTCCTAGTTGGGTAAACTAGATCTGAGTTAATATAATAATCTCTCCCTTTCAAGATGTGTGCCATGAAAATAACAGTGACAATGGTGATTTAAAATAAATTTCTGAATCGAAATATGGAAGTAATGTATTAGGCAGAGTATTTATTATATTGGCTGCTTGTAAAGTTTGTCCCTGGAGGACTCTGTTCCCTCAGGGCTCCTAAAGCTTAGGAGTTCACTGATGCTAGATGCTGCTTCATGGTTTCCCTCATCTCCTTTTTGTAAAGTGCTGTATACTGCACTAATACATCATGCAACACAGACAATTTTCCTTCCAACTAAGGAACACTAATTTTAGGGAAAATTCTTGCTATTTAAGACTCTTGCCAAACAATCTACAAATAGGAGTCTGGAGACTGTGAACACTATTGACAACTTATGAAGTATTAGATAATAAAGAAGCAATGATGAGAAGCAAGTGATGCTGACTCTTGAATTTCATTAGATCTGATTCTGCATATAGATTAATAACGACGCACCCTATGGATGCAATTTCATGTTTATAACACTTTGGCTATTGGCAGCATTGTGCACCTGTGTTTTCTATGCCTTCCCATCTGCTGCCTATAGTCATTCAGATTCAGGTGATGGAAATATTTTAGATAAAAGTTAATTACCCTGCACTCTGCAGATCAAAGCTCTATGGTTCAGCATTAAACAGGAATCTTCTGGGCAACTGCTAAAAGTAGTTTGCATCTGCCCTTCTTAAGATTAAAAATGTAAGGTTCATTTTTTTCTAGAAAAATAAATCTTTAGTACTCTTGATATTTTATACATAGATTCTATCAAACTTTTGATATTTGCCTTTACTCATTTTCATATATATACACAGATATATATATATACATATACATATATACACATATATAAATATATACATACATATGTGTGCATGTATGTATATATGTATGTGTGTGTATATACATACATATAATGAAAGAAGATTAAAAATATTTTTTCCAGCTAAAGGGATACAGTGAAAATTAGATAGTTAGAAACTCTCCAGTGTCTGGACTCTTTTACTAGTATATTGACCAACGTTGGTCAAGCCACGGAACTTTCCTTTAGTTTCTCAAGCTTTAAAATAGGGCCAATACCAATTACCTATTTGTTTCAAAATACTTTGTGCAGGCTTAATGAAGTTTTATATTTTAATAAAGTAATGCACAAAATGAAGAAAACGCCTATTGCTTAAAGGACCCCGCCCTCTCCTTAAATATTTATCTCACCATTATTGTTAACAGTTATGTTCATAAATAGCTTTTTTGATTGAAAATATATTTAATTTTTTAACCCATAGGAAATTAAATCATTATGTTTCCTTTATTTCTAGATAATTGGAGCAGAAACGAGCTGATAAGAGCAACTGCATACAGCCAGCCTTTGAGCCAACATCACATAGAAAGAAGGTAGAGACAAAGAAACAATCCCAAATGAGTCATCCCATCCATGCTATCACATATTATTGCTAATGCATTCCAATACCCAAGCCTAATTAAGCACTCTTCTTTACCTATTGCTTCTGTACTAATTGCAGATTTCCTGTTTACTCAGAGAGCAGATGCTGCTCTTTCCACCACATGCTCTCAGAGTTCTTCATGGGAGCGAAAAACTCGCAGTCAGGAACCCTCCATCTCCACCCCTAGAGCTAGTCATTAGAACCTCGATCGCACTCCAACATCCTGAACTTCGACTTCTATTTCCGTGGTGCATCCACTAGGTTTCTTCCAGCAAGTCGAAAGATGATTTTTTTTTTTCACTTATTATCTCCACTTCCTTCCATCGGCTACCTTTACCGCTCATTTTATTTCCGTTCGCGTTTAAATGTTTTTATTTTACTTTTACTGAGGTCCTTCTACCTACCACCTACGGATATGGTCCTATACTTAAACAGTATCAAAGTTGTAAGCCTGTCCCCTTTCTCTCCGCCCTCCTCCTCCTGGGCAAGGGTTCCAGCCCCCAATGGCGCTCATCTCCACTCCACGCTCCAGCGTCCTCTCACCTGACTCTCCCGCGGAAACTCCTGGCGCACGATGCTGATCACTGGGATGTGCAGGACGGAGCTGACCAAGTCAAGCTCCATCATCTCGCCCTGGCTTTGGGGGAAGGCGAGCAGCGCCGATACCCCTTGCACCACCACAGTGTGGCACACGCTCTGCAGAAAGGAGAAAGGGTCACTGCTCCACGGCGAGCTAGGGGAGGAGAAGGGCAAGAGCGGCAGATCGCCCAGGCCCGCCTCGATGGCCATCACTACTTCCAAAGACAGGTTGTAGGGCAGCAGCCCTTCTACGCGGTTCAGGTTGTCCACGGCGAAGAGGAGGGCGTCCCGAGGCCAAAGGGTCTCGGCCCCGGCGCCCTCTCCGGGCTTGCGGGCGCCAGGCGGCCCCCGGCCATGCAAGGCGCTCCCCAACCAGCGAGCGCCGGGAGAGGACGCCGGGGGCCTCCAAGTCCCTGGCTCGGGCTCATCCCGCTGGGCGCCCGCCGGGCTGCTGTCCGGAGCGCGGCTGGCCGCGCGGGGGGCCGTGGTCCAGGGCTGCAAGTGCACCGCACCCACCCTCACCGCGTGCCCGATGCGCTTAAGGATCTGGCAGGGCTGCGGGTGCGAGGAGGAGCCGGGCACCCCGGCCAGCACCAGTGCGCAGGGCGGCGGCAGTAGTAGACAGACCCTGCTCAGCAGCCACCAGAAACTCAGTCTCCTCATTACTGAGACCCGCAGGGAGAAAGCGCGCCCCCTCCTGCTCCCGGCTCGCCCCCTGCAGTCGCCGCCTAAGGTGTCCGCCCCCAGGTCCGGCGCGCAGCTCACTCGACGCGGTGAAGCGCTTCCAGGAGCTAGAGCGGTCTCCGGGCCATCCAAGTGGGAGCCTAGCGCGCCCTTGACAGTCTCAGATCCCACTCTTGGGTCCCTGCACCTCGCATCCTCTGCCCGCCCTGTCCCTGCGCCGAACCGGGCAGGCGGGCGGGCCAGCGCCGCTCACCCGCTGCTGGGGCGCGCATTCCCTGCCCGCCCCATCTGCAGGGCGGCTCGGGCACTGCGTCCGGCCCGGCGAGGAGGCTGGGCTAAGGAGCAGCTGGAGTTCCTAAGGGACCGAAGAGGTAACGCGCTCACTTAGATTCTTTCCCTTTTCCACCCAGGCGAGACCCACTTATTTCCTTGGGGTCGCGAAGGAGAAAGCGTTCACGCCCAGGGTGCGGAGAAGAAGCCAAAGCCGTCTTGCTCCACGGTCGGCGGCCCCCTCGCGGGCTCGCCCAGCGCCGGCTTCATTTTTCTTCTTCCCTCGCTACTTCCTCTCTTCCTTTCGTCCTCTTTCCGCCTAGACGCTGCCGTCACTTGCTTCCTCGGAGGAGCGACGCGACTGGCCAGCAAAGGGTGGTTCAGCTCCGAGCGCAGAGTTCTCCCCGCCTCGGCCGCGCCTCCCTGTTGCTGAGCCCTGGCACTGGCCTGTCGCTTGGCTGCGCTAAACGCCCACTGGTGGTGAGATTCTCCGACCGCACTTTACGCGCCCCTGGAAAGTCCTCTCCTAGAAGTCGTAGTTTAAGATACTCCCTGCGACTTCAGAGAGCAAGGACTTAGAGCCGCGGATAATTCCGAATTCGGAGCTGTGCTCCTGAGGAATCTAAAATCCAGTCGTTCTCTGGGATAAATTCAAAGAGGCTGAGACTTTAACGGGGCTCTTCTCTAATATGTGTCGCTTTCAAGGTATTTCAGCCTAAGAGTATTTAAGCAAAAATCGTTTACACATTTAATCTCAGCTTCCTTCTCTTTGGCAAGTGGGCCTTTGCGGTTTTTTTCAGGATCCCTACGTTTTTAGATTCTCAGAATTAAAACAGTGAATTCGAAGCAATCATTTGATCAAGACATTAAAGAGATTCAAAATACTTTTAGAGTTTCAAACACAGTCAACTGCGTTTCCTAGTTTAGACCATGAGTCTTCCAGATCACTGTTTCTAGTAAGTTCTTTCATTTGTATGGTAATACAGTGAGGTCAGTGGGTTATCATATGATTGATCTTGCCTTCCATGATCCGAATGATCTGGAATTAGAAAGAAAGGCGAGGGTTAAGGGTAGGTCTGTGGTTTCCACATATAAATTTATTTTATGCTACAGTATCATTTGGGAGAGTCGGAGAGTTGCCCTTAGGGCAGAGCAAGCCCTAGGAATCAGCAATTCTGAATTTCAATACCACTTCAAGAGAATCATGACCTTGGCAATTTATTTCACCTGACCTTGTCCTATTGTTGGATCCGTTAAATTGTTATGCAACTACAGTTAGCTTTTAGCTCTGGAGAGTTGTTTTGATTCGTGAGCTAAAGTTTCCATCCTGCTTTAAACCTTTGGGATGAAGAAGCTCTAGCTACAAAAAATTCCCAAGAAGGTTGCAAAAGTGAATGCTGTTTTCCTCAGCATAGACCTTTAAAGGCATCTCAGAGCAAAACTTATCTGAACACCCAAAGTAGCCTTGAAAGGCTGGGATGCCAGAGGAAAAAAGGATCCTATGAAGAAAAAGTGAAAACCGTAATAGAAGCTGAACCAAAAGGGAAAAGTTACCACCTGAGGCCCTAGCGTGCATCCCATGCATGGATACTGGAAATTCCTCATCATTCCAGAGGATTCCACTGATTGGGATCTGAGTGAGAAAGTGCAGAATTCCCTGGTCCTCGCACTGTGGGAAGATTGGGAATCTATAAATTGTGTAGTAAGGAGGTATGTTTGTCTGTGTATGAGTATGTGTGCACTGAGGAGTTTAACGTGCCAGCTTGTGACCATGACCTAGAGTGGTTCTCTTAGTTCTTGGCATGACATATATGTGTTCAAATCAGGTTCCCGAGAAAATAGATGGTGATGAATAGATGGGTCTGTTGGGTATTGGCACCCTAGAGTCGGTCACTGTATGTATGCTCTTTAGGCCCCTCACAAGGCCACAACTACCTTGAGGGAAGAAAGGCTGAACTGGTTGGTGGTTCACAGAAGAGATGATTCCCATGGTTCTGAGGACAGAGCTGCCCCAGCTCATGATGAAACTATAGCTGAATCTTGTGAATATCAAGTAAGCAGTGAAGAACAGCCTTCCTTCTTGTGATTCCTTTTGTTTCTTTCCTGGGCTTTTCAGTTATGATACACCGATTTCCCGTTTCTTTTGCTGCTTCATTCTCTTTTTCCATATCACTGTAATCTGAGTGTTTCTGGCATGATTCTTTTCTCTCCTTTCCCCACATCTTCCTTTTCTTTTCCTCTTCTTCTTCTCCTCCTCTTCCATGTTTCAATGGTCATAATTTTAAAAGCTCTTTTAGATTTAGGCATCAGTTCAACAACCATTTACTAAGCTCCTATTGTGTGCCAGGTGTTACTATAAGACTGTCCTGGGGATAGGTGAACAAACTCTGGTTCAGAGAAGTTGAGTTTTTTTTTCCTCCTACACAAAGTTGCATAGCTAATAAATGAACAAAATGCTAACATTGAATCTATATTCTAGTGAGAGAGACAGATAAAATACAAAATAAATAAATGCAGGACATATTAGGTGATGCTAAGGAGAAAAATAAAGCACAAAGAGGAAATATTAGAGGGAGAGTGGGTTGTAATTTTAGGTGGTGGAGCCAGGGAAAACCTCTCTGAGAAGATGACTTTTGAATAAAGACCTAAAAGGGGGGTGAGAGCTGCTTCATTTGGATACTTAAGGCAAGAATTTACAAGATGAGGAACCAGCAAGTGCAAAGGCCCTGAGGCAGGGATGTTTGAGAAATAGCAAGGGGTCCAGAGTTGCTGGAGCAAAATGATCCAGGACAAGAGTAGTGGCAGGTAAGATCAGGCAATGAGGAAGTGGCAGATAATGTAAGCCAATGAATAACTGGCTTCTACTCTGAAAAGAATGAGAAGGCATTGCGGAAAGGTGTCAAGCAGAAAAGTGACAGAACTTATGTTTTAACAGGGTCACTCTAGCTGCTCTGTTGATAATAGATGAAAGATGGCAAGGGTGGAAGTCCTCTGACCTCCAGATATGAGGTTGTTGCAATAATTCACATGAGAAGTTGGTGTTATTATTCTCATTCTGTCAATAGGAAACCATATTTGTGGAAAGTTGTTATTTGCACAAAGTCATCACATAGTTAGTGAGTGGCACGATAGATTTGAAATTCTTAGTTCATCCCAGCTGCTCTATTGGTAGCAAGAATCAGCCAAATTTCAAAATTGGCTTACTCAGAGAAGATGAAGCTCTTTTTATTACCAGATTTGAAATGAGAACTACTAATCTCAGAACCCATGTTGGAGAGTCAAATAAACAAAAACAATTCCAAATGCTGGCAATTTAAAATGTGCTTTTGTGCACATCTGTGCTTCCTGGTACCAGCAACGAGTAGACTAAAAGCTGAGGTATTCTGGAAGTAGTCCAGGAAAGGCTGCAGTGAAGGGTGCTTTGGGAGTCAGAACTTTGATTCTGTTCTCAACACTGTTTCCCTATGTGTGTGACATTTAACCTCCTAAAGCTCAAGCTTCCTCTTACAGTGGGCTTGTGGTGACAGCTCTTGCCAGTTGTGTACATGGCAGTGCGTAGACTCCTGTGGACCCCTTCAAGTTCCATGGGAATGGGAGTTACATATTTATAAAAGTTTGGACAACTTTTTAAATTTTTGGGCCTATACCTTGACATATTTCAAGTTATATCCATAACTAGCTTTGTTTTTGTAGATGGGAATAACATTAAGAGGCATGTTCCTAACTCTGGGTCAGGCTTTTTATGCAATGGAAGCAATGCAGTTATTTGTTTTTTAAATAAGTGTTCAGATGAAAAAGGTACTCACCTCTAGCTGATAGTTCCCATAAGCCCAAACTGCACCCTCTCCCACATCAACGTTATCTCTGTTGCTAGAGAACCTGTTGTTATGAGAATCTTACTGGGTAAAAACAAACAAAAAAATATGTGGAGTTGGTATTGAAGCCATGGTAGCAGAACTTGAGGAGGGAATGAATCTAGAAAAATAATTGGGTCAGTTTGGAGGAGCAGACCCTGAGGATTCATCTATCTAAAGCCTAATTATTCTTTTCTTGTTCCCCCAATTAAAAACAAAAACAAAAACAAAAAAACAAAAACAAACCTATGATGACTTGATACCTGTAACACGGACCTATATATTCAACTAATTAGACATTAATTTTGGCAATAGTCATCTCTTTTAAAAAATGAAAATTACTCATGATTATAGGACTATCTATCACACAGTATAAATTATTTTACCCTGATTGTTGTAAAATTAATATCTTGTTGGGAATTTTAGGGGGGAGAAGTTCATTTTGCATTACATAGGAATTGGGGACATATGAAAGGACCAGGTGGGATCTCACTACAGGAGTTTTGGGCAATCTGAGAGACTAGAAATAGGAAAAAAGCACTAGGAGCTAAGACAATGGTGTGAAGACAAAGAAGCAAAAAATTAGTCCCTCTTGTCTATTTCAAATAGTATGTAGGGTTTGCCTTTATGTTGGAACATATAAAGTGAAATGCCTTCATTTTGGCAGGTGATCTCCTATACCTGGGAAAACAAATTCAAGCCAGGATTTGCCAACAGTTGTTTGCCTTTCGGCAATGAAAAAGAACACTGTGGTGTCCTTAGTCTAGTTATTGTCAGAGGAATAAGTTATCAGTTGTGACAAGTGTGTAGCCTTTTCAATATTCACCAGGATTATTAGCTGAGTGTTTGGATTTCCTGATTCGTCTCCTGAACCATGCACTACAGGGATCTCAGATAGGACCTGGCGAAGCCAATATGGCAGTGTCTCTTAACCTCTATCTCTCTCAATCTTTTTCCCTCTCCCCCTCTGTTTTTGTCTTTTGGTGACAATCATTTCAATTTATTGTTTATCCAAATGAGTTATGGAATAAAAGCTGGACCATCACGGACTGCGACATTTTTAAATAACTTTTTCTTGTGCCCAGTTTGTAGCATAAATTTTATAATAGTAGCCAAAAGAATTTGGGAATTGTCTAAAGGATATTTGCCTTCGTAGATCTCATGCCTTCTATCTGTAAAAGCATTTTGTTTAAGAAAAATAGTTTAGTTTTTTAAGAAAGACTTTCAGGAAGATTTTCAGACCGTGTACAAGAATTATGAAATCTTCATTATTCTAGAGCTTATTAGCTTGAGTGACTCCTATATACCATGCACTTTGCATACGTGAGCTCCTAATTTCATGAATAGACTGTGTTTATCCTTATTTTATAGATGATGCAACTGATGCTTGGTGAAATTGAGTCATTTGCCAAGAACAGGGAAGCAAATCCAGATTTGATCCTCTGATTCCAAAGTCCATACTCTTTTCATTTCCATCTCCAGGTAAATGGAAGCATTATGATCAGGCCTGGCTGACTCTAGAACCATTTTCTAACTAATGTACGGGGATGAACATAATCACAAAATTATTTGGTTATTTAGCATTTTTCAGAGTACATAAATGAAAACTCTAAAAGTTTTAATATATAAAGAGATCTTAGAAAATGGCTTTCTCACTGTTTAATACTATACATAAATAGGCATGAATTATTGTGACTTTCTATTCTCTTTTTGGGCCATAAAATATCCAGCAGGTATCTTTTGTCTATTTCATGTGAAAAGACTTCTACCTTAGTTGTAGTTTTAAATGTTATTGGAAATATCCTCCTTTGGGCCTCTGTTCAACAATCACATACTCAGGATATCAAGAAATATATTAATATGTGAAAAATCTGTGTGATTTGGGATAGTGCTTCTGGAATGTTTTCTCACTGGGAAAATTTCAAGTAGAGGGGAACTTTTATCTTCTGTAAGGCAAACAGGAGCTGCTTCTTCACATATGCTAATTGACGAGATTTCCATCTTGATCAAAGGATTTAAGAGTTTGCATGATGTGAGCTAGCTCACTCAAAAATGAGTTTGGATATACTTCATATTGTGATGCATGAGCTTTTGCTAAACAGAGTTCTTCTCTATGCTATTTCTAATTGATATAGGCAGGAAAAAACTCATGATTATGTTAAAGGAGAATCTTCTGAGAACCGAACCTCTCATTGAAGCGATTGCTAGTCATCTATCTATAAATTGTTATTGAAGGAGGAACGCTCTCTTCTTCCTGAATCTGAAATCGCCTCAACACTGTACCTTTTTTTTTTTTGAGGTGTCAGTATTGGGTTAAGAAAATCAGTTGCTCCTCTCCCCAACAGCACTATCACGCTGTGGAGGGCTGACTGAGCAACACTGAGACAAGAGCCATGGTGATTAGCTTATGATCGCATGGAATTCTACCAAGAACTCAATGGGAAAACATTTCATCCATTAAAAATGCTGGGATAATGAGACTGATTGGGATGAAGCGGGAGGAAAATAGCATCTACTGTATTCTGGAATAAGATGACACTTCTTTTTTTGAAGAGCTTAATGCATTTTTACAGAAATAAAAAAAAATGCTCTCTAAAGTAAGAAGAGGGTAGATATATTAACATATTTATATAGTTTTAAATTAATTATGAATATCTGATGCCTGAGGCAGACAGTCAATAAATGGATAGCTCGAGGTTCCACAGCCTATGGAAGATGTAGAACTAAAATTTGGTTCTTTTACAGCAGTCGAAACGGGGAGGGAACATTTACCACTTATGACCACGGATGCGGGAGCTGGTACTTTGTAGGCTGGTGTTTCAACTCTGATCTTCTCCAAGGCAACAAGGCCCCTGTTTGGTTCTGACATTTGATGCCACTAAGGTGTGAGCCGAGCTTTCCTAGTACTGAAAACACTTGTAGCCCATTTATTTATAATGGCCAAAATCTTCATTCATGTTTTCTAACTGGGAGGTTTGGAATGTCTTTCTGCCTTAGCATGGCTTCTTCCTGAAGTTCTTCATCTGGTTGGCAGCACAGTTTCTGTGAAGTTTCAAAAATGGTCTTCAGCAAAAGCAATCTTCCTTTTATATTGTACCAGATATTCGATCTTCCTCTTTAAGTCTCCCTACTAGCTCCCTGCTGCTTTCTAAATCAAGCTGTGATCTTCCTGGCTTATCAGCCTCTCCATCACAGGGTTTAAACTTGCTATTACAGATTGCCCCCCACTGATATCTTCTCCAGTGCCAAAATACATCATCTTCACTCCAGAAGTGGGTGGCTAGGAGCCTATTCTTGGCAACATCCGTAGTTAGTGGTACAGGCATTTGTATGTGTGTGGGATGGATAGGGGAGATTGCCTATAGCGTTTTGCTTTGGCATCCACAGTTTTCATTCTGATTCTGCTCATGCCAACAAGTCTTATTTGTCTACATAGCCAGGGGATAATTTAAAGAAATGAAACTAGTAAATATGATCTTTGACTATACGTTTTACAAGATCATAATGAGATTGTACTGAACTGTATGAGTTTAAGAATAGCCTTAGCAATGTATTTGTATGTAATATAATGTAAAATACATGTGTTAAAATATAATTTAGCAATATGTACAAGTTTAATTATTAGTCTCGATCTTCCATTCCTCTGTAGTATGACTTCATGCTTGTTGGAGTGTGTATCTCTAGTCCTTGACTTAAGCTGTGGCTAACCCATTGCTTTGACCAATGGGACTTTAGTGGATGTGATGCAAACAAAATTTTAAAATGTGCTTGCACAGGCTTATTTTCTTCAGCTCTCACCTTTCACCCAAAGAAGAACATTCTTTGGATATCTTTTGGTCCAAAGACCAGGAGAGGTACATAAAACAGACCTGAATCTAACTGCAGCTGGGAGCCAAGTCCAAAGGACCTCAGCCTAGATCAGCTGAACCCTAATAAACAACAGTCTGGTGAGTGAGAAGGAAATGCTATGTTTTATGCTGCTGAGATTTTTTGTTGTTGTTGTTGTTGTTGTTGTTGCTATCTGTTATGCAAAGTGACGGATACACATGTATAAATCTGTGGGAAAATTTTAATTAGATGCATTGTCACTTTTAGGAGAACTATTCCAAAGATAAACCAGAGATTTATCGATTAGGAAAAAATCCCTCAAGCGTCTCCATAGTATATACTGGGGAGAGCCCACACTCAGTCCAAACACTCGCATTAGTTCTCCAACCTCACACGGTGAGGTTTCACACTCCTTGCATTGATCCGACACAATGAAGATCTTAAATCATCATGAAATTGAACATACTCAGCATGGACTTATGGAAAACAATTCCATACATTCATACAGTGCCTAGAATAAGTGATATCAAGGTGAAGATAAACACGTCCAGTCACAAAATAATCTTAAAATAACAAATACTGTATTTGCAATTTTCAGATAGCATGAAGAGAGATCCATACTGCGGTAACATTTTAAAATTTTCTTCATCTTTCCCATTCATTTCCTTTACTATTTGCAACTGCTTCCACATTTCTTTCATTCTAAATTGTCCCTGAATCTTCAAACCTCCCTGTGTGAACATTTCCTCAACCACAGCCTGTTTTCTCCCAGTCTTTCTCTGCCTCTAGCTTTCTTCCTGGTTCTGCATAACAAACTCCAACTGTCTGGAGACTGAGGACTTCAAGCCAGAATCCTCTTTAGTGGCCAGAGTTAGGATAAAGGCAGGGAACACTCATAATTTAATAACTGTTGACACATCACTTGTGGAAACTAAATTGCCTCTGTGTTAGGGACATGATAGATGTTTGGTGTAGAATGCAGACACAGTAAGAAGGTCCCTGCTTTGATATCTCCATAGTGTTGGAGAATTCTGTCATTCCAACAAAGCATTAAAGATATGAGGAGTAAAGTTTGAAGTGGAAAATACTCCCCGAATTGCAAATGGGTTCTAAGAATATAAAACATAAAGAAATTGAGAAAAAATATTAGATCACAGAAAATATAATATATTCCAGAAATCAATAAGTAAGGCCAATAGGTTAAAATAAAGCTCAAATATTAATATATGTATACACACAAATATATATATTTTACATATTTGTCATAATAAATATAAGAATTTCTAAATATCATGGCTCTGAATAGGTGGCATTTTGGGTTGTAAAAATGTCACTTTACTTCTCTACAAATAAAACTTAATTTAGCTTTCAAATGTCCATTTTTACAGAAGATGAAAATTTAAACAGGCTAATTTAAGGAAATTCAGTCTGTTTGGATTTAATATAATCTGTTAGGGTTCTTTCTCTCCCATTCCCTTTCTTCCCTTTCCTGGGGTGGAAATAGATTTACGACCTGTCCTGGTTTTAGAGGAGGGGAGTTGGCTCTGTGGGCACTTTGCTGTCTGTTCCGGCTCCCACTGGCGTTTCTTGGTATGGGCCTGCATCTTCTGTTGAAGCCTGAAGGGCCATGACTTCTATACTTTTCTTCCAATTCCAGGCTTCTTTGGGCCATTGGCTTTTTCAGCCACTTTCACAGACCCCCTTAGGCAGCTTTGAGAATTTTCTGAGACTCCCAGGTGCAACACTGAGGAGTGTGGAATTTGAGGAGGCTGCTCTCAGGCCTCTGCCTAAGGCTTCCTTCAATTGCTGTTCTAATGCCTAGGGGCTTCTCTACAAGGCTTCCAATCTCATAGGTGTTGCTCCAAGTTGCCAGAGAATAGTTTCTTCTGCGGTGTTATCCTCCTAACCTATTGGGGGTTCAAATACTCCATCTTTTTTCCCTCTTGAGGATTTCAACCCTGTATTATTTTTCTGTTGGTGGTAATAAATTATCATATAATCAGCTGCTTAAATTAACACATGCACGATATCTTACACTTTCTGTGGGTCAAGAGTCCAGGCATGGCTTAGCTGGATCCCCTTCTCAGGGTCTCACCAGGCTGCAATCAAGCTGTTGGCCAGGCTTTGTTCACCCAACTTCCAGGCGCATTCAGACTGTTGGCGGAATTCTATTCTTTGGTGTTATAGGACTGAGAGCCCTGACATTTGGTGGCTTGGCTATTGGCTGCCCTCAGACCTAGAAACCACCAGTAGTTCCTAGAAGTTGCTTATAGTTACTTTCAACATGGCAACTTATTTCATCAAGTGCATAAGGAGAGATGTTAAAACAGAGTATTATGTAAAACATAATCATAGGAGTGACATCCCATTACCTTTACCATAAAACAGATATAATTGTGGGAGTGATATTCTGTTCACTAAAGTCTATTTGTTAGAATCAAGTCACAGTCCTGACTTCTCTCGAGGGGAGGGATTATTCAAGGGTATGGACACAAGGAGGTGGGGATTATGTGGGCCACCCTGAAGTCTGTTCTTCACAAACCCCAAAATGAGGTGAAGAGCTGGTCACCTCTTCCAGAGGCCCACTACAGAAAACCTTAGTCACATTCCCCTACTTCTCCTTTTCCTGTCAGCTGGTAACATTTTCATTCCCTCAACTAACTCTTACATTATCATGTACATTTTTTTCAATCCATCTGTGAATAAAATTTGTGACTTCTCCAAGTCTTTACATCTTTCAAGTTTTTAGAATTCAAAAACAACAACAACAACAATAAAACCCCAATTTTCTCTCTCAAGTCTGGCTCTTGAAAATGTGGCCTTCAAGAATAATCATCACTTAAAAATCTCCTGGGGAGCTGAAAAGCCAAAATATGACTCTATCTTCTCTGCTCTCTGTTAAATTATGCAATAAAACTCATCCTCTCTATCCAGCTTCAATGGTGGGATGGATTCAAAATTAAAAACAAATTAATTATCAAGAAGAAAAAGTATATCAGATGATATTTCAAATTACTACTTAAGGTGGCACTGTTGATGCTTTGAAAAACAAAGGGATATTCCTATACTGATTATAAAATCAAGCTATCAACACATATGGAGGGCCACACAACTGTTCATCTTTTTTGATAAAATAATCTGCTTCGTGGAAATTAATACCAGAAAACAAAGAAGAAAGGAAGGAAAGAAGGAAAGAAAGAAGGAAGGAAGGAAGGAAGGAAGGAAGGAAGGAAGGAAGGAAGGAAGGAAGGAAGGAAGAAGGAAGGAAGGAAGGAAGGAAAGAGGGAAAGAAGGAAGTAAGAAAAACTGAAAAGTGTAAGTTATAAGGTATTTTGCAGCACAATTGAAACATTGTAGAAACCAGTAAAACAACATAACTATTTAGTAGTAGGGGAATGAATAAGTTATTTGTGGTATATTAATTCTATGTTATTTCGTACAGTCAGTAAAAACAAAAATGGAAATTTTCGCTTTTGGTAAATTATCTACAAATCTGAAAAAAAAAATCAAGTATGGATTGCATACACTTTGATTATAATTCTGTATATGAAATCTTCATTTACACATTGATAGAAATTGGAGATCAGAGAACTATTAATATAAAATAATTGTTATTATGTCTTTTAAATGAGTGACACCTCATTTACACATTTTAATGTGAAAAAGTAATATGTAAATTAAAATTATAACTAATCTAGTAAATAATTACTCGGTTCCCCCTCATATTTAAAACATATTAGGAATCAGAAAATAAGCAAATACATATCCAAGGAGCAAGGAAAAAAAAACACCGGAGTGCCAACATTCTGAAGTTCACATGTTTTATTTACAGAAAAACACTTCCAGCTTTCAGTCAGAGCATTCTAATGAGCCTGCTTCTTATTTCATAGCAGATTTGAAGAGATAATAAGAGAGGGAATGAATCTCAGAAAATTAATGATAATAAGACCCATCCTATATCTTTCACTATTTATTAAGTGTATTCACATGCACTACTTCATTTGATTCATACTAAAATTTTGAGATATGATTTTTTCATTGTGCCCATTTTACAGAAGAGAAAATTGAGATGTAAACTGGTTAAGTGCCTTTGCTCAAGATCATGTAACTTAAATTTAGGTGTTCTAAATTCCAATTCCTTAAGGTCTCTACCTTCACTGTACCCTCTGTCTTGCAATTGTGCAAACTGACATCTGATTGTCTGACGATTTGGAACATGGGCATAGCAGGTTCCAGATCAGTCAGGATTGTTCTTGGCTTCTGGCTTATCTGCTATATGACAAGTCAAAGCCTCAGTTTCTTCATTTATAAAGTGGGGAAAACATTTATAGGGCTCTTGCGATAATTAAATGAGAAAATATAGGTAATGTGCTTTGCATAGTGTCTAGCTAGCAGTATAGAAAAATTTAAATGCTTACAGTATACGTGTACTTAAGGCTAAAACAGAATGTGGATTAAACTGAACAGATTACTGTACTATCTACTCACATTGGAATTTGATATTATTTTAAGGCAAAATAGCTTAAATGATCATATTGTGTAGACGGTTTATTTTTTTTAGCTCATCCTTAGCGCTCTGAATTTTCACACTTTTCTTAGCCTCCAAGGTTTTCATTCTAATCACGGAATAAAAAATTAGCAACACAGGTGCCAATTTTCATTCTGGAACATCTTAATGAATGGAAATATGTAGACTTCTACTTGATGCTGCTTTATATCATGGATTTTAGAAAGAAGACAGGGCCTAAAAAAAATTGACATCAAAAGCTTCCATCATGAGCAAAGGCTTCTGTGATCTATAGAAATCTGAGTCAAATGATGCTCCTTTGAAATGAGCTTGAGGCATTATGTTACTCTTTCTCATGTTGTCTTTTGATTTCATAAAGTATTTAATATTTTCTAACGTCCTTCTGGCCAGATTAATTGGTATTTTCTAGATTAGCTTGGACCCATAAAAGGACTTCTCAGGGAAGTGGTTTCGGTGCTGGTAATTTTTTCAATACACACAGTAGCACACACACAAACATACCACATACATCCTTGATATTTACTGTCTTGAATGCATTGCATTGCATTTCTGTCATGTTTTTGTTTTAATAAGTGAAACTCTGAACCCAGGAAAACAGGTCTGATTGTGTGTATAAAGAGAAAAAGGGATCCACTCTTCCTTGGATGATGTATATGAACTTAACTCTTTGATACCTTCCTAAACTTGTTTATAATACCAATTTGATGTGCAATAATTACTGGCAAATTAAGACTTTCTTATTTCCAGCAGATGAGGTACTAGCTGAATTAACCACATTTTACTTGTCTTCTAGCAATTAGAAGAACAGATGTATCACATAGAGAGATGAATAAGTGGCAGGGGCCACTAGAGGTTTCAGCTCTGGCCCTCCTTCCTACCTTTTCCCCCTGGTCTGCAAGCATATAAAAATATGTGATTCACCAACACTTTTACAAAGCCAAACCAAAACAATAGAATGCCAACAAAATGAAAATCCTCACCCATAAATAAGCAAACATGACAAAGAAGCACCTGGTAAAAGTTGCTGAGGTCTGGGCCTACAGATGGAAACATTCTCTCTGAAATACCACTCCTTGTCTTCCCTTTTATGATACATTTGAGCTTATGACTGTGGCCAAGTGGACTAAACTACATCTGGGACCTAATTAATCTTAGACTGGAATGTTATAATACTTGTTTCTTTATGTTAAGTACAAGTGATGGGGAGTGTTACTGGTGATTTTGGAAAATTCATAAAGAGACAGTTAACCTAAGTGGTATGTAGAGGGGAAGTAATGGATCAAATATCTACAGATCAAATATCAACAAGAGGACCTAGCATCTGAGTAAGAAAGAAGGCTCAAGTTTTAAATGGAGAAATCTTTAACTTCTGAATTGTCACATTGGTACATAACATGCACTCAATATTAACTATTATTATTACTGACTAAAAACAAACTCTATGTACCATAAAAAAAAAGAACTGAAAAGTATAGGGCTTCAGTATATAGGTAAGCTGTATTACCTAATTCAAAAGGCTTTGAAAACATCTCTGCATTTTAATAGAGTGCAACAGAAGGCAAAGAATCAGTTTATTCTCCTTTCAATTAGATTGAGTCACCACCAACCTGTACACTTGGATTGCATTAGTTCGTTCCTTTGAAGAACTGCACATAATAAATTATATTTAACATTATGCTCTTGCCATTTATTTTAATTGCTACAACAAAATTTGCTAAAGCATTTGATGGAGATAAAGTTGAATATTTTCTCTACTAACTTAGTTGTGCTTATATGAAATTCTCTGTAATTATTTTAGAAATAACTTATAGAAAAAGCTTGATTCCCTTTAAGAAGCATGATACTCCCTCTTTTCTAGAAATAAGAAATACAATTGGTTTTAATTACCCATCTGTGCTGTCTTAAAAATTTAGGTAAAGCGAGTATACTGACTTTCTTTTGCCTTTTTTATATTAACGTCTCGATTTTGTGTTTTACATCATTTATATTCCCTGTTGCATTTCATGCTTCTTTTCTTTTAGCGGTTGTCTCAAATCCTTTATGGAAAATAATAGATCAAAATTCAGCCATGCATTCAATCAATCAATTCCACCAAGTTCTATGTATTCCGTTTGCATTAAAAGAAAAGTATGCAAATGACACATTATGTATTTAAAAAGTATACATTATGCATTTATCTAAATTTATTAAATTTGGTAAGAGAAATACTCAACTGAATGGAAACAAAGAACTAGATGTTACACCCTTAGAATTGAAGGAACTTTGGAAGTCATCCTATTACATCTTAAATCTCTTAGCTTTGCATTCTTGTTGATATATTTTCTGAAAATTTTGTAAATCTCGGTGTATAATTCTTCCATTTTTAAATCTTGTGATAAACATTTTAAAAACACGGTATTAAGGTAGTAATGCTCAATAATGATAATGTACATTACAGTATATCAAATAATTTTGTCTAAAAGTGAAAGTATTTTGATCTTTTTTATTTTACTTATGTAAATGTATTTTATTTATACATTCAAATATATCCTAAGGCTCATTCAAACCACTTATTTCTGAATTACTTATATTCATCTGAATGCTGGTAGGTAAGAGTTATCTGCTTTCTAAAAATTACATCTAATTTTTGCCTTCGTAAACTTTTCTAATATCTGAAAAAGGAAAAAAAATACTTCATCATTATTTAAATTTGGACCTAAGCTCAAAATTTAGTAAGTAGTAAGTTTAAAAAACTTAGAAACTTGGTAAATAGTTCATTTCAAGCACAGGGACCTGTATGCCCTTAGCTGTAAAGAACAACAAAAGCACATTCAGTTTCAGTCAGTTACCTACCTTCTACCTCTCCCAACACCCTGTCAAGTTGCAGACAATATGGAAAGATTGTTTAGCAGCTCTGGAAAACCTAACTGAGGAACTGGAGACATTTGAATCATAAAAGTAGCTGCCAATGAAAATAAAACTGCAGGTTATGGTTGGTTTTGTGTAGGAATGGGCAGTCATCACAGCTGGGGTTACTGGACTGTGTGAGCGAAGAGGCTCCATTAGTGTCTGTGGGAAAATACTGCCCTGTGAGTCATCTGCTTTCCTGGTTCAGTGAGCCTCTTCAGAGGCATTGCCTTGTGCAAACACTTCCTTTTAAGAAAAGTTGAGTCAGGTACAAATGGTTGTGACTTTCCCTTTTGCTGATAAAGAAAGGGAGAAAAGCGTCATCTGTTTATTTTGGGTAGACTTGAAGCACTCCTTCTGTGGGGGAGAGCTTCTGTGGGTGTTTCGAGAAGACACCTTTAGATGTGAAAACCCTGTCTTGGTCTGTTTGGGCTGCTATAACACAATACCACAGACTGTAGCTTGTAATTAACAGAAATTTATTTCTCACAGTTCCGGAAACTGGAAGTTCAATTTTAGGGTGCCAGCATGGTCGAGCGAGGGAACTATTCCGGGTTTCAGATTTCTTATATTCTCATATGGCAGAAGGGGCTAGGGAGCTCTGTGGGATCCTTTTTATAAGAGCGCTAATACCATTTATGAGGATTCCACTCTCACCACCTATTCACCACCCAAAGGCCCCGCCTACTGCAATCCTTTGGGAATTGAGATTTTAACATATGAATTTGGGGCAGGAGACACAAACATTCAGACTATAGTGAACCCTCTGTGAAACGTTTCTTGTGTCCCCCAATTTAAAAGTATACCAGTAAGAAAAACAGACTGAGGGCTACCCCCAAATGGATGTTTCTTCCTGGGCAAATGTCTGGTGCATTTCCTCCAAGAATTGCAGTCATGGGATGACAGCTGGTGTTTGCTCTTCTCTTTTTCTTGTGTTTATGCTTTGTTAGTAACAGTTCAGCACATCACATGTTCCGTTAGCCAATTAGTGTACAATTACTTTATTGTCATATGTAGAAATGTTTGGATGTAGATAAAAATAGTCTTTTTATTTTCAAAATAATTCTAATACAAGGTCACTCAAATATTAATATTCTAACCAGACTTGATCAATTGGCAGTTCAGACAATATCCCTTGCCAGAGCATGGCAAGTGACCCACATAATTCTCCCGCTAGAATTAAGAGTGAATCATTATGTTGTCATACTCAGGCATTGAAGAATCATGGACGTGTCTTTTCTTTTTTCTTTTTTTTTTCTGGTTAATTTCATTAACCTATATGTAACACTTTGCATAGCGAAGCTCTTGTCAGAGAAGCTTAACTCAGCCGACCCAAAATACATAAAATTACAGCCTCACTTGGGCTCCATCAAGTAGTGCTCTGAGATGGAGATTCCATTTTTACAGCACGAGTTAGGGAAGCTGCAAGATCATTACCAACTTTCTGTCGATAACTTGAATTCTCAAGTTATAAATGTGAGAGATGATATTTGTGCATAAGTCAAACAAAAATTACTTTGAGGACAATGTTCCAATTTAAGCATCAAAATTAAGAAACAAATGTAAGGTCATCTTAAATTGGAGACGATTTTAGATTTCCTTGGAAAATATAAAATTTTGGCATGTTTTAATGTTTTCATTTATTTTCGTTATAGTAGATGAATTGGCTCCATACTCGTTAAGTGATTCTATATACTTTTACCAACAGCGTTTCAATGAAAAAGTTTACAGCAGATTGAGTATGAGAAGAGGAGGGTACAGAAAGGAGTATATCAAGTAAGGTGTTTGGGTAAGAATGACCACGTCAGAAACAAAGTGGGCCCATCATGGGACAGTCCCACGCTCTATGGTCTGTAAGAGATCTGGGATACAATTCTCTGTGAAGAACCAAGCACTTGCGGCTTCAAGAAGCTGTGAGGTACTGTGGAGTCTTCTTTCATGGTCTTATGTCAGGTGCTCTAGAAACAGACTCTGACATGAAGATTTGAAAATAAGAAGTTTACTGGAGAATGAATGTACTTGGGAACAGTGACGGTGTGGTTTGGGGGTGATTGGGCAGAGGGAGAAGCTGATACACTTGTAACAGAGTCCTCAACAGATCTACAGTGAGCTTTGAAGCAGGGCTGACCTTTCAGAGTTGTCCCAAATTAAGGCAAGGGGACAGGGCCTATGTTCTGTCTCCCCTAATCTTCCCTTATCAACTAGACATTGGAAGAAGGCTGCCTTGAGAGGGTGTGAATCTTGGGCGAGGTTGCTTCCTTCATCAGAGAGCATCTCCGAAAGAGCAAGTAGGTCATGGTTATCAGCCATCGGCCCTCCTAGTAGCTGGTATAATGAGGTCTTTGTTCTGAAGGGAGATTAGGGTGGCCTGACCACAGCATTCCCTGTTGATACGTGACCTGCTGGATGCAGGGCATGCAATTTTTACATTATTTATCATTAATGGTTAGCGCTAATGTTTACTGAGGCTTTTTTATGCATCGGACACTGTTCCTAATGCTTTATGAGGCTGGCCACTTGAAGTATGATCACTCTGTGAGGCAATATTAGAGCACTGGTTACAAACACAGGCTTTGGAGTCAAAGTGCTTGGGTGAGATGCCAGCTTGGCTTCCTGCTTCCTAGTTGTGCAACCCAGAACAAGATCCTTACACTTAGATATGATCTCATGGGGCACCTGGGAATGTTCAACGAACTTGATTGTATAAAGCATTTAGAATAGTGGCTGTCATGTAATTGATACTTAAGAAATATTAGTTATAATTATTGTTTTTACCCATTTTACTGATGAGGAAACTAAGGCTTGGAGAGGTTAGATAAATGCCAAGGCACATGAACTCAAGCCATCTGATTACTGAGTCTATTCTCTTACCTTTATTGAAAACTTTCTGTAATTCAGTACTAAGCATATTTGATAGGTAGAGATCCAGGAAATCTAATAGATTGTGTTTTCCATGCCTTCTGGATAACAGGGTTAAATTGAGTAAAGATTAATCCCATAAAATAATATAGTTTCTTCTGAGACTGCAGCGAGATTCTAAGTTTAAAGGGAACATAATCATTTATTTGTTTATGTATTTATTATTCAACAAAAAATTTTGGAGTTGGGCCACTGTGTTCCAGTTCTTCTTCTGGACTCTGAGATTAAGTGGTTAGCAGGACCATCATTGTTCCTGTGCTTGAGGACTTATGGTCAAATAAGGAAAGGGTGTTAAATTTTATAAAAGAGAAGTATAGGCTCTGTGGATATGAGAGGAAGAGAGAGCCTCAGATTTAGTTAATACTTAAGTGGCTACTACAGTTATGGCAAAAACTGCCACTCATACTCATAACCTACATAAATCAATAATGATTACCCTATTTCCCCTGACCTTTGATGTGGCCTTGCGGCATGTAGTAGAAACACATTACGTGTGCTTAAAAGGAAAATAAAATAAGTAAAAATTTAGTGGTACAGGTGAGCCATTTCATTCGATGGCTTTATGCCCTGGAGAGAAGACGAAATGGGAAACATTCTTTTGCTATTTAGTCAATCGGCTTCGGTTTCCATTTACTTATAATATGAACACTTTACCAAACTGGGCATGGTTCTTATGCTAAAGAAGGTTACTTTTCAAAAACATGGCCTCTAAACATAAACTGTTTCATCTGTGCTAAATCGAAGAAACAGCTATCTGTTCCAATTCAGCAAGAACAATTTCTGGTGTTGAAATTATTGGTCTCCAATGTAGTATAGAATATCCTAGGAATGGTAGTTGATCTGTGATTAAAGGGATTTTTAGTGGTAGTTTTGACTATATGGACATTTGCCCTATATACTGAAGTTAGAACTTAATCCCTGAAAATGATGTGACTCCATATAGTATTGTCATTAAATAAATGGATGCTGAAGCTAGGTAAACTTGAGTTCAAATCACATATCCCATATAACATGTGATGTTGGGGACTTCAATTAACTTCTCATGCATCATTTTCCTCCTCTATAATATGGGGATAAGCCTATAACATAAGGTTGTCATGAGGATTAAGTGAAAACATATATAAAACACTTAGCACAATATTTTATTGAGCAATAAGTGGTCTATTAAGAAAAATCTTTGTCAAACAGAAGTCTAGAAAGTCAGAGTTGGCACAACAGCTAAAATTTATTTTGTGCTATGTGTATTAGGAGCCAATAAAACAGAAGAAAGTAGCATATAAAACAGTGATTAAGTTTAATTTTGGAATTAGTGCTGTGCTTGAAACCCCACCTACTACGCTTAAAAGCTTTGTAACTTTGAACAAGTTATTTTGCTTCTCTAAGCTGTTCGTCTGTAAAACGAGGCAATTAATAATTCCTAATTCACAGGGTGTTGTGAGGATTAAATGAAATGATCCATATAATACACCTAGCTGAGTTCCTGGCATTTAGTATGCACTCAAAAGTGTTAGCTAGTATTACGGGGAAAATTCACACACATCAGCTTTTTAACTCCTACAGTTATTTATTTTACAAATATAAGAGAGGAAAGTCAGTAACTTGTCTGTCTGATAAGTGTTGATAACTATCTTAGGCATAGATCTTTTGACTCTAGGGCCTTTTCCACATCTTGCTTCCTGTCCCTCCTCACACCCCCATCTCCTTATCACCCAGCACCTTGCCTTACTCTCTCCAAGAAAATGTAGACTGTTACAATTTATGCTGCTGATATAATTTTATAATAGCACAGACCTGATACTCAAAATTAATCCTAGAACTAAAATGAGAATCCCTGTAAAGGTTTCAATAACATATACATATGCCAAACTATGAAAGGTCACAATACCAGAATAAATCTCCAGAAATAATTCAGAGGATATGTTCAGATTAAATATTCAGACAGAAGTTTAAAAAGAAAGTGAAAGATACCTTTCTGCAAATACAAAGCATAGACTAGAAGTGGCAGAAGAAGGGCACAGAAGTAAACTTTTCATTTATCTTTGTGTTTATCTTAGTTCAGGAAGAATTCCTAATGGTTATACTTCATGGTTTAGAAAAAAATATAATCTCTTGTTGTCTCATTAATGTCATTTTTTTTTCCTAGTTACAGAAGGCTCTTAATATTTACACCTTCGAAATCCATTTCAATGTTTACATTTATCAACTGAGTGCAGAATGTTTCCTTGAACAGAAGAAACAAGTTAATGTTGATGTCCTAATAAAATCGATCTATGTCTTTGAACCCTGGAAATCTAGTATGATGAGTAGATCCCTAATGTCATATTCAGAGTCATTAGAGCCCTGAATTCAGAATGCTTGTTGCATCATGTTTGTGGCACAAAGGAATAATGTACAAATACAAGGCTGTGTTGGTTTTAGTCTGTTCAATCTGGATCATGGTCATTCTCCACTTGCTGTAGGTATTGAATTCTTCTCTCTTTTGCCTTTAAGCCTGACTAACATCACTGGCTCATAAAAGTGAGCCATATAGTTTCAACAAGATTGATGCAATTGTCCTACTTCCTCTTCTTCTATGCTCTGTTTTCATTCTGACTCAACTCCTGTTCAATGCTTGGCACTGGGCTGAGTCTTTTCTACTCTTTACGTGGTGACTGAGGAGCTCCTGACTTTCATGTTGCCTAAAAATATTTTAGCTTAGAAGTTTTGCTGACACTCCCTGCTTTGAACGTCCTCTGGTAAGATAACCTGCCTTGGTTGGTTTTCCTGCCCTTCACCCACTTATCCACCTGGACTGTGGGAAGATAAACATATTCCAAACGGCTAGTTGGTAGCATCAGGTAGACTTCTCAGATACCTACTATACTGTTGCAAGATTTCATATTTATTACCACCCCTCAAGTCACATGATAAATTCATATATGTATAATTCTTGAATTGTTTCTTAAATCACTATTTTTTTTTTTTTACAAATTCTGCTCAATTGAACATGAGCACAATCTTCCTCTTGGAAATTACAATAATAATGAATATTCATATAGCACTTACTGTATGCTAGGAACTATTGCAAGTACTTTATACATATCAAACTTATTTAATCTTCAAAAGAACTCTATCAGGTGGGTAATATTATCTCCATTTTAGAGATGAGATAACTGAGCTACAGAGAAGTAATTTGTCAAAGGCTATCTGAAACATGACTAAGTGAAAGTTATACAGCATTCTAACTATCTTATGTTAGTACAGTAAATCTACTCAATCTGACAATAGGGTCTCTGTTTATCTCCAGGAGGTTTTGAGTTACAATAGTCAGGAACCATGTAAGATATGTTTGTCTGTGGTGTTCATAATTTCCCCACTGAAGTACCATTCTTTCCCCTGAAACCCAGTTTTTTTGAATTGTCTGATCAGGAGAAAAGCAATCCTAATAGAAGATGTATAGTAAAAAGTAACATGACTCAGAAGAAGAAATATGAATGCTCCATAAACATAGGAAAAGATGCCCAACTTTACTAATAATTGGGAAAATGCAAATAAAAATAATAAAACATTTTTACATAACACATTGGCAAACTCTTAATTATGCTAATCACAAAGTTGTGGAAAGTCTCATTTATGCTCTGCTGCTGGATGTATAAGGTTGGCATAGCCTTTTTGGATGACAATTTGCAGCATCTTATAAAGACTTAAATATGTGTAACCTTCAAGGTAGCAATCCCACTTCTAAGTACCTATTTTAGAGAACTATTCATATGTGGACATAGTGAGTAGAAGGATGTATACCACATTACTAGTAAGAACAAAATCCATAAATTGACAATTAATTGAATAAATTGTGGTGCCTGCATTCATAGAACACCATGTATGTAGCAGTTTCAAAAAATCAGGTAAATACAGAAAGCTGAAAAGCTCCGATATATTATTATGCAAAAAAGAAACTTTTAGAAAAGTAAATAAGTTATCAGTTAACCTAAATAAAAACTCCACAAAATTACACACCTCTATATGGATATGTGTGCCATATGCAAATAAACCAGAGTAGCAGCTATCTTGAGGAAAGCATCTGGAAAGTGGAAACACTACTGTTTGCAGCTTTTATACTTACACACACAAAGACATTCATGGCTTTCTTTTTGTGTGTACATTCTCAAAACACCAAATAAATATATGTCTTTCTATAGAGTTTGTGTCTTCCATGCTATTCCTCCTGGTTTTATTTGCATTTTTAAAGAGGACTTCAGAATAGGGCTATTCTTGGATTCTTTTCTATCTACTCAGGAGAGGCTATTCTCTGATAAAGGCAGATTAACAAAAAAAGGCTTCCTGGTGTTTAAGCCCACTTCTTAGACAAAATGGACTTAAATGCTTATATGATGGGAGTGGGTAGCAACAATCACTTGCCACAAGCATTCGAATTTCCCAAGCCCCAAGCCCTACTGTTCTCACCTATGTTACTCACTTGCCCATTACTGAAGCCTACCTCTGCCCTCTAAACGTTGGCTTTACTTTTCTCCCTTTACCTGGCTAGCTCACCGTGGAAGCCAAATATGTTAACCCTTGGATTTCAGATATTCCAATGATCTCATCAATGGCGGTTACTATGTGAGAAGCAACTATTGAACTTTGGGCCCCTGTCCAAGAGGCAAAGTAGGGATAATGCGAGTTGTGCTTCCCAGGTCACAGGCTAGAAATTTCCTGGGGGAAAAAAAGCTGTGAATACAGTTAGAGTGGTGTCAGAAAATAGATGAAGAAAACAAGAAACATGATGGTAAATTAAAAATAGGAACATGGGACGTAGTTGCTCAAGTGACCTAATTCTGCTAAATGACCCACACGTATTTCCCAGATTGGGTGTGGCCATGGTACTCAACTTAACGAATATTGCTTAGCATCTTCCATTGCTGCTCCATTAAGTTCTGCATTAAATGCTCTCCTCTCTCCCCAATTTCTCACTATGATGACCAGTGTCTGGATTTGACGACAGTGGAGTTATTGTGCTGAAGGCATCTCAGGCCCAGAAGGCTGCCCTTCAGTTCTGTAGGTGCTCCTGGATATCTAATATTATGGAAGCAGAAGGAAGAGGTGACAGCATCTTGTTAGGCTTGGTGTAAAAGGAAAAGGAAGAACAGTGGCTATAAAATGAATTGAACCGTTGTAGCCTTTGTAGACCTTAGACTTTTCTTTTACACTCAGGAGTATTTTGAAATCTCCCGGACTTCTTAACTATCCTCAAAAGATTGAAGAAAACAGTTATCATCCATTCCCGAGTCAGAGACTTAATGAGAGAATAGTACAATCTCCAAGGGCTGGTATGATGGTGGCTGTAGGAATCCAAGGGTAAAATTCAAGAAGGAAAGGTGGAACTTAAAGAGAACCTATTTAGAATAACTTGGTCCTCTCTGAAGATTCTTTTTCCAGGGGTAAACTTTGGAGGTTCTGGGCTGAGTTCAGGAGAGGTTTTTCAGTTAAACTATATTTAGCAGTAGTGATTTTCTTACTTTGGGGTTGTTTGGAAAGAGGTAGGATGATTGCTCCTCAGGCTTGCCATAGAGAAGATTCAGGATGCAGATAACACAGAAACCCTAGATGATACAAGGGACTTTGCAATCTCAAGATTTAGAATTATTGAATTCTCAGTGTTAGTCAAACATCATATGGAGTCATGAAATATAATATAAATTTTGGATTTTTTGAAAAGGCAATGCAATAGATACTCTATCATTAATTTGGGTAGTAGACCCTAAGATAATCATTTTAATTGACTGGACTTATCCCCAAAGCTCCTGAAGAAATTCAATAGAGGCAAAAATTTATTCATATGACATTTTCCTCATTGTGAAGACCTTATTCTTGTAAAAGATTTTTTTCTTTAAACTAGAATACATGTAGATATCCAATAAAGACATTCTTAGTATTTTTCAGATCAGAAATTTGAGAAAAAATATGTAGAAAACATCTTCACATAATTTGTCTGTAAATCTTTAAAGTAACCCAAAGTGTTTAAAACCAAGACTGTCACAATATCTGTTTTTCTATCTACAGTCACTAAACTTTGTTTTCTTTCTCATTTAGATTTCTGAGATTTGGCCTAACACCCAAATCTCTGGGTGCACATGTTAACATGATTTGGAGGCAATAGAATGCTTAGAAACCATAATGATTTGTGGTGTTAAAACAGATTTTTAAAGTAATAACAACTCTTGAACTTAAGCTCTACTCTGGCAAAGCTTAATTAAAAAGAAAAACTCTTGCAATTTGAAAATCAAGTTATTATTTGCGCTCTAAGGATAATGAAAAGAAGCACCCAGCATAACCAACCAACAATCTTCCAAACTTAATGGAATGCAATGAGAGCAAAACAACAGTTATGCAATGAATCACATTCCCAGAAATTTGAACACAATGAACATTCATTGTTCTCACAAAATATAACTTGTTTGATCATTTCCTCTTTGTCCTTATTGTTTCTATTACACATTTACAGGATCATTCTCAAAGACAGTCAGGGGAATAAAAATGATTTTGTAGTCTCCCCTATGAGACACCTCATTTTAGCCCTAATTCAATTATAAAGCAAGTCAAATAATTTGCTCTTTGTATATAGTTTGTGTGCACCATTCTTAATATAATGTGAAAAGGTTCTAAATGCTTGGTTTGGTTCTTCACTGTAATGGCTTATTTGTGGTCCAGAGACAATAATAATGAAATCATCATAATAATACCAGCTAACATTTATAGATTGTGTACTATATGCCTATTACTTCCATACATACATATATATTCTATATCAGTAACTGACTGGTGCTACTTATTAATTTTTGCTTTTGTTGCTTGTGCTTTTGGTGTCATACCAGAAAATTTGCTGCTAAGACCAATACTGAAGAGCTTTTCTCTATGTTTTCTTCTAGGAGTTTTATCATTTTAGGTGTTGTTTTAAAGTCTTTAATCCATTTTGAGCTAATTTTTGTGAGTGGTGTAAGGCAGAGGTCCAATTTCATTCTTCTGCATGTGATTATCCAGTTTTCCCAGCTCTATTTATTGAAGAGACTCTCCTTTTTCCAGAGTGTTCATGGCTCCCTTGTCAATTATTAGTTGACCATACATAGAATGGTTTATTTCTGGGCTCTTGATTCTGTTCTATTAGTCTATGTCTCTATTTTTATGCCAGTACCATACAAATTTGATTATTATAGCTTTCTAGTATAGTTTGAAATCAGGAAGGGCAATTTTTTTTTTTTTTTTTTTTTTGATATCAGACTCTATGCCCTTCGGACATAACCGATGAGATTAAGAGATGACAATGATCCAAAGTCAACCAATCAATAAGCTAATCTGATGCAATAAGACATATTGAGCCCATTTCTGGAGAATACAGAGAGAAAATGGCAGAGTCATGTAGAGTCAAAGTTATTAGGGAGCAGAAGCGATGGGTAATAGACAGAAGATGGGAGGTGAAGCTGGTGGAGAAGCAGGGAAATGCAGGTAGAGAAAGAACAGCTGAGTCATATAAATGGATGAGCATTTGAGGGAAGAGGCGTGAGGTCTCTAGAACTGCCATGTACTCAAAACAAGTCTCCAGTTTCTGCTGGTCCTTAGTCCTGTATGTCCAGGTTTTCATATGCCATTCCTAACGCCTGCAGGAACTTGAATGAATTGCTGTTTTTTATAACCCTAGGGCACAGCAGAAGAATGTTCAATTATGGTACTGTGGTTTGCTGAACATCTCAGGGGTATTGCCAGTATCAGGCTGACTCCAAGCCCAGCAGAACTGAGTATAGGCAAGTTGTAAAATGGCAGGTGACCCATTATTTGGACTTGGATATAAGGTTGTACCTGTGATCATTGGCATGTGAGTTTTGTGAGTGCAGCAGGAAGGTCAGTCAACTGACCAGTGAGTCTCTGCTCTGGGGCCTCCTTGTTCTTCCAGGTCAAGAACAACAGTGGCTTCTGAACCTAGGGCAAGATTGAGGCAGAGGCTAGGGTCCATATGGATCTAATTGTATTTTTCTAGTCTCATCTTCTTCTCTGCCCTTATTCATTATGCTTTCTAGCCACATTGGCCTTTTTCGGTTTAAGTGTTGCTCTAACTTTTTCTCCTGAAGACCTTATTTTCTCCTCATTAACGTCTACTCAGTCTTCAGGTTTGGGGTTAAACATCCCTGCCTCTGAATGCCGTCCTTTACTAATAATTCCAAAATAAACCACCCCTCTACTTTATCTCAGAACAATTTGTACTTTTTCTCAGAGCCTTTTACAAAATTTGCAATTATATATTTGCTTGCATGTTTATATGTTAAATATATATTTCTGCCACTAGATCTTCCACTTCATAAGGGCAGGGCCTATGTTTGCCTGAGTAATGTCTATACTCTAACACCTAACCCTGCTGGCACAGAATTAGACTTTAATAACATCTGGCAAATCAATAGGTAAATACGTGGGAATTAAAGTGATGTATGAGTAAGGAGCTGGGCAGTCTATTATTGAACCAAGTGTTTGCTTTCCTTCAATACAAGATCATTACGGTTACCTAATATGACAATTTTCTTCTTACTATAAAACTGTATTGCATTTCTAGTGATTTTAGTCTCTCTGAATACCTTTTTTAAAGGTGATAATCAAACAAATTTCTTTTCTTGGGTGTATTTTTTTGATGTTATGAGACTGACATAGATTGAGTGATACTATTAATGACAGTCTTAAATAGTTGCATTTTCAATATTTTTTTCAAAAAAGCTTTTTCCAAAAGAAAGCCACAGAACACATATCATTTGTAAGTGATGTCACCTTTTCCTTGAAAAATTCTGCACATCTTGATTTTAAATGGAAATCTGAGTATCGTTATATTTTTCTTCTTTTGAAATGGGAGTTTAATCCTGATGGCTTAGTGTATGCTGGGCCTGTAGAATTCATCATGTCAAGAACAATTTTATCTGTTTTTCATATCAGATTCTAAAGCAAATTCACAGTTGGCTCTAACAGAAGGGAAGGCAGGGATGTCAAAGAAACAGATGTTGGCATTGTAGAAGCAGATGCTCTATGCTTACTTTTACATGCCGAAAAAATTCTATTATTAAAATTCAACATCTGTTTTTTTTTAGAGGAATTACTCACTCTCAACCAGGTTGAAAATAAGCACTAGGATTCAATGACAAGATTTTTTTTTGACTCAGAATATCATACAGAGTCAATAAACCAGAAGCAAACCTCTTCCAATGTTAGGTCTTTGTAGTGATGTAAGCAAGTAGCTTCAGACTTGAAAAGTTTCTTATGTGAATTGAATCTAATTTCTGCCTCTTCAGATGCTGATATAAGACCATCCATAGAAGGAAGACGAAAAGGCATCTTTGGTTTCTGAGGAACTGAAACTTGAGCTCAGGAGTATTCCTGGGGACACTTTTGAACAGTAATGAAGGGAGACCTATCTCAGCCTGTGCTTTGAAACCTGGCATCCTTGATAAGGTCAAAGATACAGAGCTAGCTGCCCTAGGAACCTAATTAAAGCCCTGCCTCTCTGAAAAAAATTAAACATTGGCAGGAAAGAAGGTGCCAGCAGCTGTCAGGAAGCCATTTCTTCAAGGACAGCTACACCTTGACAACACTTTAAAAATGTTTTCCTCATCTGCTCTGAGAACTCCTAAAAAATCATTTCTTTCATCTCTGATTTGACAGCTGGCCCTGAACAACTTAGTGAGTCTGTGCTGCTTTTCCCCTGTAGGGCACTGTGTTCACACAAAAACCTTCTCATCTGGGGCAACTCAGAGTTGCAATGATCAGACAATAAGGCAATGGATGGCCCATTCAAGAAGGTGAAGGGGAAGCATCAAGGAACCTGAGTTTCCACTGTAATGCATTTCTAAATTAGAGTTTCAGACTTTCAATGAAGTTTTTCACTTTTTTTTTTTTTTTTTTAAGGGAGAGGGGTGGAGGATCCCTTTAACTCCACTGTAACTGGCTGGCAGAAAGGCACTTAGGCAGAAAACATGCGTTGATTTGTTTTCAGATATTCTGAAGGCTTGGAGGAAAAGTTGTGATGCCTTGTAAGTTTCCATAATGCTTCCCACTGTGGGTTCTTGTGAATCCACTGCGATTCCTGTTAGAAACTTCAGGAGGAAATTGGTTTTCATCTGTGAGTTTGGCATCTAGATATTGATGCCTGTAAGAAGGATTAGGGTTTGACAATGGCTACAGGATGAGAAAATCCACAAGGGAGTTTTCTGAGCACAAAAGAAAGAAATCGAAAACTTGTTAGGAAAGTCAAAGAAAAAATATATTTCTACTATAAGAAACCATCGAATGCATACTTCACTTCTTGCAGAAGACTAAATTTTAAAGTTAGGAAGCGTGAACTTTATAAATATACAAGATCTGATGTACTTGAAAGAAATCCACTTGGTAATGACTAAAGTGGGGATACTTCTCTCTCAGGACTAGTGGGAGGGTTTAAGAAGATCTGTAGCTGTCCAGGATAGTGTCTGTTACATACTGCTGAGATCAGTAGTAAAAGCAACAAAGAGAAAACAAACATAAAAACATTTATTAAATGGCCATTCCTTTTAGCATTTGATACTGTGGAACGCTCCTTTTAACTTGTACGTGCCGAGTTTTAGCATAAGTTTGCACTAGCACATTGGCTTTATATAGAAATGACTATGACCTCTTTAAAAGGGCAACTGATTCTTTCATCCAGCTTAAACTTGAGGAGCTGGAGTAAATTGAGACAGAGTGACAGTACTAGTATTTTCTCTAGTATATAAAGAAAATGACACATACTAGAAATGCACATTATTTTTTGATCCTTCCAAAGGATTGTGGGCTTTGATTCCCACTGATGCAATGAGATTCTGGAAGAAAGAGTAATCAGATCTTCCTGGGTGAATGACAGAAGGCTTCGCAGAACTGCTAATATTTTGACTAAGATCTAAAGGATGAACAAAAGTTTATTGAAGGTATAAAATAGAGAGGCGTAGGCAAGTGTGGTATGCCCAGGAATCGACAAAGTCCGCTCCTAAATTTGTTCCCCGTAATTCACTTCTTATCCAGAAGCCAAAACGCTCCTTTTAAAACATAAAAATCTGGCCATATTACTCCCCTACTTGGTACCATCTTTTGGCCAACAATGCCAAACCTCTCATTTCTCCTGGCCCACTCTCCCAAAGCCCACAACCCTTTAGACACTCTTGCCTTCTGTCTGTTTCTTGAACTTGCCCTCCTCCTTTCTCTGCAGTCTTTACTTCTCATTCCCTCCTGTAAAGGGCTCCCTCCAGATTCTCAAAAGTTGGCTTATTAGTCAGGCTTTTCCTGACTACCTTTCCAGTCTCGTTACTCCAATAACATTTTTTTTAATTGCTTTTATTCATTGCATTTATCCCTCTCTGAATTTATTAATTTTGGTCCTTATTGTATCACTAAAGAGAACGGAAGCACCACAAGAATGGGGATATCGTTCTAGCTTCAGTAAATTTCTTATTGTTAAAACAGAATCGTCACTTGTGGTAGGTGCTCCACAAATGCTCATCAAATGGATGGGTGAAGAATAAATATTTTTGTGAAGTTGAAAAATAAAGCTTGATAGGTAGATAATTAACACTAGATAATTAGGGCTGTATGCTGTTAGAAAATTTAAACTTAATTCTGAAAGTGTGAAAAGCATTAAATAATTTTGAGAAGTGGGGGTAGCTCCTATTTGGCTACTGGATGAATTGATGAAGCAGGTTAGAAGAAGATGAGTTAGACATGTGTTCCAATATCCTTTGAAGCAGGGCTGGTAGAAGGAGGAAGCATTGCATGGTGTCAGTTGTGTCAGTTGCAAAGGCATACTGTATGGATTTGAATAATGGCTTTGTATTTGTTCATCTGTGAAATTGTGGCAAATTACTTATGCGCTCTGAGGCATTTATGAAGATGTGCCTCTCATATCTTCAACTGCGAAGAGAGTAAGAGTCCCAGCTGCCATGCTCTGGAAGACATCACTGCATTCTCACTGAGGCCTCATTTGCCTGGGCTGCTGCTGGCAAGTGACTGAGCATGTTGAGGATACTATGGCGGGTCCTTTCTGGGAGGCATAAATTCCTCTAAACAGTGAATTTACACTGAGGACTCTGCAACTGCTTTTGAAAACTCTCTTAGGGCCCTACAGTGTAACCGTTTCCTGCTTAACCTTCTTTCTTCCCCTCCCTCCTTCATGTAGGTTAGCCCTGAATCTTGGTTTGGTACCTCTCCCAGCCTCCTCTGATTTCCATCCCATTTCCCCTCACAGGTGTTTTCCCCAATAAACCTCTTGCTAATCTTGGCCTGATGCCTGCTTCTTGGGGACTTGGACTGACACACTCTTTAGTCTTAATTCCCTGCTATAGTTGTTTTTATTATTTGAAAGGCAATTTTAGAGAGAATAGATAGAACTTTGTGATTGCCTCGATGGTTGTAACAAAGCAGAAGAAAGAGTGCACTCCCAGGTCTTGATCACTCAGTCTTAAGTAACTGAGGCAAAAGTACTGTCTTCTATAGACAAGGAGTATGGGAGAAGAAATTTGTTTGAGAAAAAAAGGTAAGAAAAATGTTTTTTGTTTGAACATGTTACTCTTGAGATCTCTCTAGGACATCTTGAATAAATGCTCAGTTGGTCATTTGATCCACATGTCTAGAGCTCAGAGAAAAATCTGGGCTAGAGATCGTGAGGTAAGTGTCATCAGGGTACAAAGACTAGACATGGGAATGGATGAGAATGCACAGGAAGAACAAGAGGGCTAGAGGGGAGAGCTTTGGGGAACAGAAAGTTTTAAGGTTGCAACAGGAGGATGTGTCAGCAAAGGGGAGAGAACAGAGAGCAGGTATCAGACAATTGATTGGAAAGCTACAATTAAATTCAAGAATAGAAATGTAGATCAATGCAATAACAGAAAACTCAGGAAATAACATTGATTTATACAATACTTTTTATGCGACAGTACAATGAAATTGGGAAAATTGTATGAGTCTGGGAAAATATAATTCAAATTCATACCCTATGTTATAAATCTAAGTATAAGGAGATAAATTAAATCAGTATAAAAGTCAAACTAAAAAAAAAAGTCTGATTATATACCTAGTTTTGATTAGTTGTATACAACTGTTAAATTTTAAAGTTGATACTTTTCTACATATTACATGAAAATATATCAGATTCAATTAAATAAACATTTTAAACATTTGTAAGTTTAAAATGAACATTACCAAAGCAAAATGGAAAGTAACAAATTTAGAAATATTTTAAAAATTTAGAAGTCTTTAAAAATATTAGAAAATTTAGAAATATTAGTAAAATGAGAGACACAAGATTCATATCAACATTATTCTACAAATATTAAAAGTTTAATAAATAAATTGGCAAAAGACATAATTCATAGAAAATGAGATTCAACTATAAACAAGCATATAAAAGATTTCTATCTCATTAGTGATGAAACACATGGAACAATGTTCAGTCTCTTTATTTAACCAGGTATAAAGTTAAAACCAAAATGTACGGAGGTATAATTTTCCCCCTATGAAAATAACGAAATAAAAAATAATGACAATAATCATGGATTCCTTTGGTTACTTTATTTCTCACATTTTATCAATCGTTAAATTTATTGACTAATTTAACAAATACTCATTGAATGTCTGCTGTATGCCAGATACTGCTCTAGGTACTAAGGATAAATGATGACTAGGATAGGGTTTTCTTTACTATCATTCATGAGAACATCCTCTGCTCTTTCCCTCATCGGTATTGTTTTAAGAGTTTAGTCATTCTTTATTTCTTTCTTATGGTAGTAATATTCTGAATCTGCTGGTTCCACTTTTCTTCAATCAGTTCTTTACCTTGCTACTAGAGTGATTTTTTAAAAAAATAAGTTTCGGTGAACTGCATTATACATATCAAAGATTATATAAAATATAAAGCATAGAAGCATGATTTTAATTTGCTTTTTATTAGTACTAATGATTATGAGCAATGTATGGTTTCTTTTCTATGAAATGTCTGTTTGAGTCTTTATCCCCCTTCTCTCTGCCGGTGTAGTTTTCATGATCTGATGATCTTTATAATTTCTACCTACCAATTCTTTGATAGTTATGTGTGTAATATACACACAAAGAAACACGCATACATAAATACATATCTTTTTCTCCATGATTAGCATTTCTTACTTTTCTTTATAACGTGGTCAATTTTTATCAATTTTTTCCTTAATGGTTTGTGTTTTCTGAATCTTTTGTGAAATATTTTCCTATTATATGTTCATAAAGATATTCTCCTAGATTGTTTTCTAAAAGGTTTATGAGTTTGCTTTTCATCTTAAATTCTATCCTCTAGGAATTGATTTTTATATATGGTCCATGGTAGAGATCCAATTTCACTTTTTCCATATGGACAATTGTCCTAGCACCATTTATTAAATAGTCTATTCTCTTCCTACTTCCCTGTAATACTCTGTGATAAATCAGTTTCTGTACACCTGTGGGTCTTTTTTGGGGCTCTATATTCCATTGGTCTATTTCACTAATACTGATGAAGCACCACACTGACTTAACACCCATAGCTTTAAAAAAATTATTGATAATTAGTAGGGCAAACCCTCCAACCTTGTTTTCTTCTGTAGGAGTATTTTGTGTAATTTTGGCTCGTCGCTCTCTCATATGAATTTTAGAATCAGCTTGCCAAGTTCCATAAGAAAATATCTTCTTGGGATTCTGACTGGAATTGCATTAACTCCATAAAGTTGAAAGAATCAACATCTATGTGATTTTTAATTTTTCTATACAAGAATATAGTTTATCACATTTATTTGAGCTTTCTATACAAGAATATAGTTTATCACATTTATTTGTCTTTAATAGCTTTTAATAAACTCTTAAAGTTCTATCTATAAAGGTCCTGTATACATCTTGTTAGATTTATTTCTAGGTACCTTATATTTTTGTTGCTATGAGAAATGGTTACATTTTTAAAGCTACATTTTTATCAAATTGTTGCTGGTATCCAGAAATGCAATTGACTTGTCTATTGATTTTATATTCAGCATCATTAAAACCATTTAATATTTCTAAAAATCAGTCTGTAGAATCATTTTAGGTTTTCTACAAAACCATGATAGCTTTTGAAAATATTAGTAATCTGGTTTATTCATTTCTCATCCTTATAACTTTCATTTATTTCCCCTTAAACTTTGCAGGATTTCTAATCCTGTATAGAATTAGTGATAGATATTGCTTTGATTTTACAGTATAAGGAATGCTTTAACATTTCACCATTATTTTTGATGTTTGTTCTAGGTGCTTGGTAACTACCCTTGATAGGGTTAAAGATGACTTCTAGCTTTGTCTTCTGTTTTTTTCTAATATCATGAAGGGATAATGACTTTCATCAAAAATGATTTTATCATCTATTGAGATTATGATATGATTTTTCTGCTTTAATCTCTTCATAGTCCATTACATTTTTTGATTTCTGATATTAAACTAACTTGCAGTCCTGAGATAAATCAATTTAATTACAATTAATTATCCTTTTTAAGCATTACTGAATTTGGCTTACTAAAGTTTAAAATTATTTTTTGTTTATGTTTACAGATGAAATTGACTTATTTAATCTTATGGTTCTGTCCTTGTTAGTTTTGGTATCAAAGTTATTATAACCTCATAAAGTGAATTTAGGAATTCCCTCTTTATTTCTATTCTCCGTAAGAATTTGTGTAAGGATGGAATACCTGTCTTTGAATGTTTAGTAGAAGTCACCTGGATTTCTATCTGAACTTCTTGTTTTCTTGATAAAAAGATTTAAGCTCGTTTGATTTCTTAATGGTTATGGGACTATTAAGATGTTCTATTTCTTCTGGAATCAATCTTGTTATTTTATATATTTTTTTTCAGAATTTGTTCATTTCATGTTTTAAAGACTATTATTTAAGATGTCTTCTTAACCGTTTAGTCTCTGCTAAATCTGTGGTTTCATTCTTAGTATTTTCACTTTGTTTTCTCTCATATGCTATTTTCTTTTTATTAATCTAGCTTCTCTATTTTATTTATCTTGTCAATAAACTAACATTTTGCTTTGTTCATCTCTTTATCCTATGTTTGATTGCCGTTTCATTATTTTCTGCTCTAACCTTTCTTTTTTTCTGTCTGCTTTTTTTTAGCTTTATTCTGATGGTATTTCCCTAATGTCTTACTTTGTATGCATAGATAATTAATTTTGAAAAAAATCTTAATGAAAGCAATTAAGGCTCCATATTTTTAAGTAGTACTTTATTTGCCTTCAACAAGACATAGTATGTCATATTTTCATTACTGTTCTATTATTAATATTTTCAGATTTTCATTATGATTTCTTCTTGGACCTATGAGTCATTTAGAAGAATGCTTTTAAATTTCCATGACAGTGTAGGGTTGCTATATTTTTATAACAAATTTTTAAAATTTATTGCATTGGGTTCAGCATATGTGGTCTGATTGATACAAATGTCTGAATTTATATTTGTGATCTAGTAGTTGGTTGATTTCTGTAAATATTTCTTCCATGCTTAAGAAGGTGTGAAGTCTGCAATTATTGGTTGCGATGCTCTGTATATGTCCTTTAGAACAAGCTCCTTTATTTTACTGTTTACATATTCTGTATCCTTACTGATTTTTATTTTCTTTCTCTTTCAATTATTGAGAGATAGATATAATAAAGTCTTTCACTGTGCTTAGATATCTGGCTGATTTTAGTGCTGGGGCAAGGAAAATACAACATGAACCCAGAGCATCTTATAGTGCCGGAGAGTAATAAAGTACTCAAAAACAACAGGATGAGGGCATGTCAATGGGACACAGGGGCCACCCTGAAAGGGCTAACTAAAGGTTAAAGCTGGAATATTTTGAGCAAAACAATAAATAATGAAGTATTGGCTTATAACCTGAAGTATAAAATACATCTACATGAGTAGAAACTGATACAAATAAATGACTAAAATAAATAAATAGGGTAAGAAACAAATCTTCCTGTAAGAAATTCAAGATAATTCAGGTAAATACATAGTCTCTAGAGGTGGAACTTAACCTCTTCCCCTCTCCACCCCCATCCTCAAGTAATGTGCATTGCATTTAGCAACTTGCTCCCAAGGAATAGAGAATGAAAAGGAGTAAAAATAAATCTAATTGTTTCTATATTGATTCATTTTATTCACTTTGCCAAAACCCAGCCCGGATTAAATCCAACTCTATCTACTATCTTCCTGTACTTCTGAAGCTGAATGGTCTTGCTTAAAATTCATGACCACAAACCTCAAGATTGTTAGTGCTGCCAGCAATCATCCTGTATTTTCCTACTTCATTCACTCTTCAACTCTTCTAACAATATTTCCATACTTTCACAAACCTTTAAACCTTCCCACGGACTTCCACCTTGCTCTCAGTTGATGACCTTGCTTTCCAAAAATTAATATAAAAAGTTCTTCAAGTCCAATAATAGAAAAGAAATACTAATACTCTTAGGCAGGGTTCTGCAAGCTGAGATCCATGGGCCAAATTGAGTCCACTGCCTCTTTTAGTATGGCTGAGAGCTAAGAATAACTTTAGCATTTTACAAGAGTGAAAAACAAGGAAGAATAATATTTTCTGACATGTGAAAATCATATGAAATTCAAATTTCTGTGTCCATAAATAAAGTTTTACTGGAATACAGTCAAGATCATTTGTTTATGTGTTGTCAGTGGCTGCTTTAACACTGCAGTGACAGAGTTGAGTTGTTGTGACAGATACAGTATGGCCAAAAGCCTAATGTATTTACTATTTGGCCATTTACAGAAAAAATTTATAGTGCTCTGCTATAAAGCAACACCTTTCAGGTTTACCCAGTACAGGTAGTTGAGTGCTAGAATTGCTAAGGAAGGGATCATTCCTCTGTGATTCATGAGTATTTATCCCAAGTTATTTCTTGTTCAAAAACCCCTCAGATTCTCCTTGACACTGATGACCAATATTTTCAGGATACAAATCACATTATTTTTAATGGTCTTCTCCCTTCGCTATGTGTTACTGGATTACCTTTGCCATAAGGCAACCAACAGAGTTCTGAAATTTCTAACTGTGTTGCTTCTCCCATTTAAATTTGCCATTTTTTCATAACAGAAAATGTCTGAGTTCCATATAGTGTAGGAGTTTTCCATTTACTCTGCATATGCTACATGAGGAGGAAATAAAGTCTATGGTTGATATGCATTAAGGCATCTTGCTTTATTTCTGGGAGTTAAAACCATTTAGTCAAATAACTTAAAACAACTTTGTCCCTTTGGCAGAAACTGGACTTCCAGCAGCTGACGGTAACGCTGTTATTTGGAGGAGGGAATGATCTGTACACTTATTGTGTAACATTTATAATCACCAGCCCTGTTACAGATGTGCCCGAAATTATCTTCCACAGTATATTTTTGAATCTTTCACTCAGCCTAGTGAGATTTCTGAATCAATATGTGTGGAGAAACTTAGAGAAATCAAATAACCTCTTTTTTCCCCCCATACATTTTTACTTTTCATTAAACAATAACGGCAGTAATTTAATAAGCTACTTCCGGTACTGAGAAGAGACCCTGGAGGGATTCTGCATGACTGATGTTTAATGGGGACTCCACATTCTTCCACACTTTGACTTAAAACCAAATGAGAAAATTTCGCTGAAGAGGTTAGTTTCCGGAATGAGTTGGAGGTAATTAAGCAGTGGACCAAAATGAGCATAGGAAGGAGGATGAATTTGCGGGAAGGATAACAATGTTGCAGATGCAGGTTGAGAGAGGTAAACAAAAACAGTTTAGAGACAAAGAAAAAACCCACATGGCTGTTCACAGGAAGGACTGTAGGTAAAAGTCATATATACAGTGCTGTTAGTAGTAAATATTTTATATAGGGGTGAGATCCAGTTTTCTGCTTTTGCTTTTTGCTTCTAGCTAATTTAAATGAGGTTTATTCCTATTAGTAAACATACTATTTCAAAAGATGCTATTACGAAAAATGAATTCTCATGACATCTCTGGTAAAAGGATTCTTCTGGTACAACTGGAGAGGGAAGTGGGAGGGCAGAAATCCTTCTGGCAAAATAAGGATTTCTTCTTATTATGACAATCTTTTCCATTTCTTTATTTAAACTAATTCACTCCTTTAGACCAGTGGTTTACAATTCTGGTTGCACAGCACATAAGAATCAATTATGAAACTGGCATATATAATATGTAATATATACACATATTTATTGCATATGCCAAGGTCTACCTTGGACCACTTAGGTTCCAATGTCTGGGTAGAGGGAGATCCAAGTAGCACTGTTACTTTTAAAAGCGCCCTAGGTAATTCTAATGTGCAGTCGGGGTTGAGAACTACTGATCTAGACAAGAGTTTCTCAACCTCAGTACTGTTGACATTTTGGCTGGGAAATTCTTTGTTGTGGGAGCTGTCCTGTGTATTGCAGAATGTTAGCAGCATCTCTGTCCTCTATCCACTAGATCAGGGGTCCCCAACCCCCGGGCCACAGACAGGCAGCAGTCCATGGCTTGTTAGAAACCGGGCCACATAGCAGGAGGTGAGCAGTGGGCCAGCCAGCAAGCGAAGCTTCATCTGTATTTGCAGCCCCTCTCCAGAGCTAGCATCACTGCCTCAGCTGCACCTCAGATCATCAGGCATTAAATCCTCACAGGAACACTGGTCCCTGGTGCCAAAAAGGTACCAATAGCACTAGATGTCAGTAGCTCTCTCCTCTCCATTAAATATGGCAACTAAAAATTTCTCTAAGAATTGCCAAATTTCCCCGAGGGGCAAAATTGCCCCATCTACCCATTGGGAATCAGTGATTTACACCAAATGAAATCAGACCAATCAGATAGGCACTCCGAGGTGGATCCCAATTCCTTTAGAGAGGAGATAATACCTCAAAGAAAACATTCTAATAAATTCAGTTACACTGAAAATTGGTACAGCCATTAAGAAAAACAGCATGGAGGTTCCTCAAAAATTAAAAATAGAACTACCTTATGACCCAGCAATCTCACTTGTGGATATACATCCGAAGGAAATGAAATTAGGATCTTGAAGAGACATCTGCACTTTCATGTTCATTGCTGTATTATTTACACTTGCCAAGACATGGAAACAACCTAAGCATCAATGAATGTATAAATAAATTTGGCATATATATACAATAAAATATTCTTTAGCCATGAGAAAGAAAGAAATCTTGCCATTTGCAACAACATGGATAGATTTTGAGAACATTATGCTAAATGATATTGATAAACCAGAGAAAGACAAACACCGTATGATCGCATTTATGTATGAAATCTAAAAAAGCCAAACTCATAGAAATAGAGTTAAAATGGTGATTTCCAGGGGCTTGAGGGTGGGGGACATGGGGAGATGTTGGTCAAAAGGTACAAACTTCCAATTATAAGATGAATAATTTTGGGGCATCTAGTGTATAACATGGTGACTATAGTTAATAACATTGTATTATATATACTTGAAAGTTGCTAAGAGAGTAGATCTTATCGTCCCCCCCAACACACGAATAGTAATTATGTGAGGTGATAGATATGTTAACTAACCTTACTGTGGCAATCATTTTGCAATATTCATGTTGACCTACAACATTATATAAGTTTAAGATGTATGATATGATGATTTGATACACATGAATAAAGTTGTACAAAATTCAGATATTGAATAGCATGAATAATATGAACTCTGCATTTTTATCCCTATTTTTTATATTAGTCTGAATACACAAAGATGGCGCCTTCACTTGAAGATATCCTCCTTTAGCTTGGCTCATTTGAAGTAAGTGAGTATTTGGGGAAAAATTAATATTAAAATTAAAATCCTGCATTTTATTTTACTTACAATGTTATACATGTGTGTGGTATTAATACAGAACAAGAATTTCTAGTTATCTAACCCATGAATCGAGTGATCAACTCTGATATACTTTAAAAAGAAAGTGCAGCTTTTGCCACAGGGATTTTAGGAAGAGAAATGGGACGTTGTGATAATGATGAAGAGTATGTGTCAAGTACTGGTCTAAACCCTTATATGTTTTATCTTTTTAAAAGATTCACAAATAACCCTATGAAGAATAATACCATCTGCTGGTAAGAACTACATCCACATTTATAATCAGTTCTGCTCAAGAGACAGTGTGGTAACAATGTGAAAGAAAATCTTTCAAGTTAGAAAGACCTGGATTTGAATGTTAACTACACCAATTGCTAGATGTTTGCTCTTAGGTTGGTTATCCATTTTGAGATTGTGCTTCTTAATTTTTGAGATGAAAACAGCATGGCTACTGTGTGTGAGAATTAGAAATCATATTTATAAGATGCCAATAATATCTGGTCATTGTTGACATACAATAAACATTAGATCTCTCTCTTTTTTTCTTTTTACTGAGTACTGACTATTTTAGGTGCACTTTTCTCATTAATCCTCACAAGAGTTGTGTGAATTAATTACTTTATTTTACACTTGAAACCAAGACTTAGCGGAATTAAGTAACTTGTGTGAAGATAAGCGCTAAGTCACAAGGTCAGGATTTGAACTCAGGCAACCATCTGGGAGAGAAGACTGAGTTAGCAAATTACCTATTAGTATCCCTAAGTGCCCTTTAAACAGGAGGCACATTAATACTTTTTGTTTTGATGTTTTACTGCTGTTCACTACAGGACACTATAAAGAGAAAAATGGAAATAAGTATGGGAATTAAAGACATTTCAAAACTGCATCCCTTAATCAGTTATAGACTCCCAATACAATGAGGACTGAGGTTTTCATAGCCCCTTTCTTGAGTTTTTTTTTTTTTAATTTAGATTCTTCAATGGAAACCTCTAGATCCATATTCTTGTAATTTTATTCTTGAGAAGGTAAAAAAAACTTCTCAATTTTCATCTAGTTTTCTTTTCTTGCCATAAAATGTTATTAATTCTCAAAGGAGAGAATAAGTATGAAATCATGGCAATTAAGAATAGAATCCATGCCCAAATAAAGTTCCACTTTTTCTTAATTTTTGCAAAAAACAGAATTAGCTCATGTGGATCAATAAGTTTTAGATAAGATATCAAATTAATTTCTGACTTGAGAATAAGTCTAAATGTTGTCTAAAGAGATTCCCAAATAGATAATTATATCTCATTATGATTAGAGTTCATTAGTTGAATACCGCAAAACAAAAGGCAAGACAGTTAATGAGTCACAAAAACTCCCAAAACAAACCCAAATGAGAGCAATTTGTCAAAATTCACAAAGAAGCAAACAGATAAGAATAAAAGGAAAAGGTATAAGATGTCTCTTTTCCATATGGTATCTATTTTTTTTAATCAACTATAATCAGGGAAACTGATAAGTACAGTGCTTTTTTTCAATGATCTGGATAATTCATTCAATTACCATCAAACTTCCCTTTACCTCCACCATGTCCAACTGTAATGATTATCACTGAACCACATGCCTCAGTTTTCTCACTTTATCACCAGATTATATTTCAATGTAAGCTAAAATATTTGTATTTGGTTTCCTGAGCTGATACATTCTGCCTGCATGTTTTGGAAATATTACAAGAGAAAATAATTGAAATAGATTGAATTAATAGTTGAAACTAGAATGTACGTGGTTATATAATCTCTTCAAAAAAATCTTAAAAATAATTAAAGGAATTTCAATAGTTTTTAAGAAAGAAATTTCTGTATATCTATACCTGTTTGTTTGTTTGTTTGTTTATTTTCCAGGAAGTAAACACAACAAAAATTACTTTTGGGGAGAAGAACTGAAGGGTAAAAGTTTTTGGATGAGAATAACAGAGAAGGAATGGTTAAACTTTTTTAACCTTTCTTTATTGCTTAAATTTTTTACTCACATATATGAATTAGTTATTTTTTTTCAAGACAATAGGACAGTAGAAAGGCACACTGGATGGAATTATGGGGACCATTTTTCTTTAAAATTTTCATATTAAAATAATAAATATCGATGTTACTTTAGGATTAAGCATAGGCTCCAGAAATTGTACATTTGCATGTGACAAAATCTGATCTTTACTTAGATAAACTCATAGAATGTCTTAAGTTTAATTTTTTTGTATGGCATATCTAGGGAAACAACAGAATATTTTACAAGTACCATATCCACTGGAAAAACAACTGATGAGTTATTTGGCACAGTGATTGCACACATGGCCCTTGTCCCCTCGTCCTAATCTTGTTCTTTTGCAGTTAACTGACAACTTCATTAAATCATTTTTATTACCTTTATGTTTTGTGCTACTGAAGCTGAAACTTATGTTATCCATTGATGTGCTTACAGTCTTATCATCAAATCTGCTTTGCTCTGAGAAGAGTAAACATTATCATTAAATTTATTTGCCACATGTGGCAGGACTTCAAGCTCAAGAAGCTCAGTGAAGCCCACACTTTTATAATCTATCTGTAGAAATGACTTTCTGATATTAAGAGTTCGAAAAACCCATGATAACACTAAGACACAGCTTTATTCAACTCTTTTCCAAAGTCTTTGGATCTATGAAGCAGGAGTGTTTTAAAAGTTGCTTAGAAGTGACCTGGCAGTGATGTATGAAGGTTAAGAGATTGAGCTTTGGGGTTTGACAGACCTTGGCTCTGTTCTCTATTTACCACTTGGGAGCTGCTTAACCTTGAACAATGTATTTAACCTCTCTGGACCTCAGATTCTTCATCTATAAAATGCAGATAATATTACCTTACTTTATAGTGTTGAACTGAAATTAAATGGACAATTAATTTAAAGCACTCAGTACTCAATTATTATTGCTATTAATATTTTCATTGCTCCACACTTTCCTCATATTTATGTACCTACAATGAGGTTTGCCTAAAGGTATAATCTAAACGGCTTAAAATCCTGATAATAACGATGATGATGATGATGATGATGATGATGACGATAGCTAAATTCATTAGACTCTAAGCACTTTTTTTTTCATTACCTTATTACATTTTTTCATAACATTGGACTTCTTCTGGCTGAAATGAACCAACAAGGAGGAGTTTTACCTTTTGCCTGAAATAATTAAAAATAACAACAATAACAACAACCCCCTGCCCAAAGCCAGGCATAGTATATGAACAGTTTTTAAGACATTGCATATACTGAGGCAATGGAGAAGTGATATCTCTGAGAGATGGGAAACAACTAAGGAGAGCCCTACAATTTTCCTAGCTTACTGACTTGAGAGTGTTTTCATGCCATGGTACAGGGAGAGGGAAGTCTAGGTCTACCCCAGGAGACTTCTTGAGTTGAGAAGACAAAGATGAGAGTCTGGTGAGATCAGGGTAGCTGGGGTTTACAGGGAAGAGTTTCAGAAAGGGGAGGGATGCCCAGAGGACTCTGGAGACCTGCAGAGATTCTCCCTTGAATATTAACAGAATACTGATTAATACATGCACGTAAAGAAACTACTGAGACACAAGGAAAAGAACAATCTGGAATGATTGGGAGAAATAGCTCATACTCACACAGGGCCAGCAATAGTGCCTGTTTCCATCAGCCAAACTAGAAACCTCATAATTCATGAGGCATTGGATAAGAATTCAGGAAGGTTTTGCCCAAGTGGTGAGGAATCGTTAACCCTAGACTAAATACTGCTCTGGTGCTGCCTGACAAATGTTACAATAAAGCAACAAATGGATCAAACTATTTCTAAGTGCATTCTGGAATAAAGTTCAAGAATATTTATTGACATAAAAATAATCTAGCATGTGAAAAGCTAAAATCCACAAAGTTTGGCATCCAATAAAAATTATCAAGCATGTAGGAAAGTACAATGCATAATAAGGAGAAAAATCACTATATTAAAACTGACCAACAACTGGCTCAGATGTTAGAATTAGCAGAGATTGATGTTAAAACAGTTATTATAACTGCATTTTGTACGTTCAAAAAGGTAGAGGAAAGATTAAACATGTTAAGTAGAGGCATAAAAGATTTTTTCAAAAATTCGAATTAGATTTTTATAGATGAAAACTACAAAATCAGAGATGAAAAGTACAATGGATGGAATTAATGACACTGAAAATGTCATTAATTGGACACCGAAAATAAAAAGACTAGTAATTTTTTTGACATAGAAGTAGAAAATACCCAAAATGAAACACAGAGGGAGAGAAAGGAATAATAATTATAACAATAATAATAAAAAAATAAATTAAGAGTGCATCTGTGAGCTGTGTGATTTCTTTACGTGACCTGATATCTGTGTAACTGAAGTTCCTAAAAAGGGAGAGGCAGAAAAATATTTTAAGAAATAACAGCTGAAAATTTTTCAACTGAATAAACTCACAGATGCGAGAAGCTCAATGAATCGCAAGCACAAGAAATGTGAAGAAAATTATACCAAAGTACATCATAAATAAATTTCTCAAAACCAGTGATGTGGAGAAAATTTTAAAAGCTACTAGAAAAAAAGATACATACTATATTGAGGAACACAGGTAAGGATTACAGCAGATTTCTCATTGGAAGCATGTAAGTGAGAAGATGGTGGAGTAAGAGCTTTAATGTACTGAAAGAAAAAACTGCCAACCAAGAATTCTCTAATCACTGCAAATATCTTTCAAAAATAAAGATGATGAAAAGAAGAATATGAAAGGAAGTCCTTCAGGTAGAAGGAAAACAATACAGCCGGTCCTTGAATAATGTCATTTTGCTCAACGTCATTTCCTTATAACACTGAGGAGATACTGTAGGAACTTAACTCTTGTTTCTATCAATTAGCCTATGATAAAATTGGTTTTATTTTATGTTATTTCACTTAAAGTCGCAGAACCTATCGACAACATTAAGTGAGGACTTACTGTACCATATGTAAATGTGTAGTTCTAAAAAGGAATATTTTAAACACCTCAGTTAAGGGCAGAAATTGTCAGACTGTATAAAAAAGCAAGACCCAAGTGTATGTTACCTACATAAAGTATATAAATGGATTAAAAGGATGGAAAATAAGAAATATGCTAACAATAATCATAAGAAAATTGAAGTGGCTATCTTAATGCCAAATCAAAGTAGTTTTCAGAGCAATGATATAGACAACACTCCTTTGAGGGCAGTGTATTAGGGTTCTCCAGAGAAAAAGAACCAATAAGAAGTGAAGTCTGTCTGTCTTTCTATATATCATCATCATCTATCTATCATCTTTAAGGAATTGGCTCACATGATTTTGAGGGCTGTAAATTCCCAAATCTGCAGACAAGCCAGCAAGCTGGAGACCCAGGTGAAAAATTGGTATTGCAGTCTCGAGTCTGAAGACAGTCTGGAGGCAGAATTCTTCCTTCTTGGGGGATCTGTCTGTTCTCTTAAGGCTTTCAACTGTTTGAGGCCCACCCACATCATGAAGGATAATCTGCTTCACTCAAAGTTTAAATGTTAATCATGTATTAAAAATACCTCACAGCCATATCTAGACTGGTGTTTGACTTAACAACTGGGCATTATTGTCTAGCCAATTTGACACATAAAATTAACTATAATAGGTAGGTTGTATTTTTTAGTCTCATTTTATAGATGAAATAAGCAAAGACTCCGGAAGTTGAAGGCTGCCTTGGGAAAATATACTATTAATCAATATGCTGAACTGATCATTGGAAATAGTGCAATACAGAATTATCTCCTCCTTTGATATAAACTCTATTTGACACCTTTATTGAATCTCTGTGTATTACACATTTGAGAGCCAAGTGATATTTCTTAGATTAAATTTGTTAAATGAGATCAGATTACTCCATGCTTAGCCCATGGATGAGTACAGTATAAAGGTGAACTCGTGGTGATAAAAATATCTCACATTCATTAATGTCTATTATAAACAGATATTTTAATTCTATTATAGTATTTAATCTTAGAACATAGTAGGTGCTCTGTAAACTTTATTTCCATTATAACATTACCAAATGTTATTAATAAATGGTACATTATTTGGGAAAAGTATTCCCTTTGGCATATTGAATTAAAAGAATTCTCTTGTGTATTTTATTTCATTAATAAAAATTATATATGCTTTATGTGTACAACATAATGATCTGATACACATACATAGCAAAATGATTACTATAGCCAAGCTAATGAATATATCTGCTCCTCAGCTACCATTTGTGTGTGTGTGTGTGTGTGTGATGAGAGCACCTGAAATCTACTCTCAACAAATTTCCATATCCAACATCGTATTATTAACTATAGTCATCAGCCTGTACATTAGATCCCTAGATTTATACATCCTACATAACCACAGCCTTGCGCCCTTTGAACAACATGTCCCCATTTTCCCCACCTCCCCACCACTGGTAACCACCGTTCTACTCTCTGCTTTTGTGTATTTGACTTTTTAGATGTCACATATAAGTGAGGTCATTCAGTATTTTTCTTTCTGTATCTGGCTTATTTCACTTAGCATAATGTTCTCCAGGTTTCATCCATACTGTTACAAATGGCAGGATCTCTATCTTTTTAAGGGTGACTAGTATTCCATTGTTTATATACACCACAATTTCTTTATCCATTCACCTGTCGATGAACATTTCTCTTATGTGTTTTTAAAATTTTCCTTGACCAATAAAACAAATAATGAAATATTTAAAAACATGCTTCATAAAGATTTAAACTACAAGAGCATAATTTTGTTTTTCTCTAAACCATAGTTGCTCAGGTTTTCATATGTGCTGTAGAATTTATGGAGCTTAATTGGCATAATGTATCTTTATATCTTTTATGATATTGGGCCCCATATAGTTAAACAGCAAAATTACTGAGCTAATTCATGCAAAGAAATTGTTTAATTGCCAGTACACAGGAAGAATAGTGGTAGTGACCTTATTTCTTCTCTCAATGTGTTACCCATTTTCAGCTCAGAGCCAAACTTGAGGATCCTTTTCCTGCCAAAGAAGTGAGATAACCCTCTGTCCATCACACAGCAGAGCAGAATACTGATTTTGCAGAACATAGGCAGCCTGGCAGAGAATTAAAAAAAAAAAACAAAAAACAAACCCAGAAAAAAATCTCTGCTCAGCCGTGCTAGGGGAAAGCAGAAATAATTCCCACAGAAAAAAAAGTAATCAGTTGCAGACATTTATTAGATGGTATTGGAAGCTTTATAAGAACTCTTGAACTTAAAGTTATTGGGTAGAGAGTGAGACTGAAGATTTTCCACAATTAATAATAGGTATCCTGAGGCAAGGAAGCAATCATCCCATTGCAGACTAGTATGAGTCCATAATTGGGTAGGACACACAGACCAGAATCCACTGAAAGTGAATGAAGGCTCAGAATTCAGAGCAGACTAGAATAGAAAATGTTGTCTTAGTTAAACTAGGTGAAGAGTGTTTCTAGTTCGTGAGGGAAATGTACAAGCTAATCACCTTCATTTATTTAATCACTCACCAAATATTTTCTGAGCACCTACTCTGTGCCAGTCCCTGGACTAGATGCTGGAGAGAAAATAGAGCGAAGCAGATATGATCCTTGAGTTTTTGTAAATTATAGTTTAATGAAGGAGACAGATTAATAGAACAGTCAAAATATAAATGTGAAGTCACAACTGTGAAAAGGCTTCCCATTTCTAGGGCTTTCAGTCCTGCTGTCCCCTCTGCCCGGGAACACGTTTTTTTCTCTCTGCTGTTTGTTTAGTTTCCTCACACTTTTCAAGTAGTTGCTCACATCTTGTCTTCCAGATGAAGCCTGCCCTGATCATCCTGTTACTATTACAATCTTCACCCACCTCCTTCCACTGGCATTCCCAAACTTTTTGCCTAAACTTTTTACTTTTTTCATAGAATTAATATCTCTTAACATACTATGTAATTTACTAATTTACACGCTTATTGGTACTCTCTCTCTGCAGGTGGAATATAAGCTTCTGGAAGGCAGAGACCTCTGTTTGTTTTGTTCATTGGGTTCATATCCTACAACAGTACCTGACACATAGGAAGTGCTTAGTATTGGTTAAATGAATAAACAAGGCTATTAGAGTGCATCAAAACATCTTCCAGTGGCCAAAGTAGTTATAAATTCCTATACTGATTTAGCTCCACAGTAAAATGTATAGTTTTCTTTTCATATAATTGACTCAGGTTTCAGTTTTCTCTGGTAATTTCTTCACGGAATCCTAAGGGTTATTATTATTTTTTTTAAAAAACGGAAAGGCAAACCCTCTCCTTTTTCATTTCAATTTTGATACTCAGATTATGCCAACTAGGAAAGTGACTTCCTTGCACTTAATATGGTTTATTTTTATCTGATTTGTTTTTATACACATTTAATATTACATATCAAGACATGTATGATATGGGTTAGTACGCATTATTTTTATAATATATCACAATACTTCCTTGGCCTCTGATTTCTTGAATCTTTTCTGGCTTTTTTTTTTTTTTTTTTTTTTTGTCTTTTAACATGTATAATTGTATTGCAGTGTTAACTTACTTGACCCTCTCCATGACTATTTTCATAAGAATTGTAATTTATGGAATGTTTCCATGGTTTACTGGGGAGAATGTCTGAAATCACAATTGTCCAGGAGAATTTAGGTTACATGGGCATAATCCCTGCAAAGAATCTTTAGCATATAACGAAGCATTGATTATGTGCCAGCAGCTGGGGATTTAAAAATGAGAGGACATAGAGGATCTTCAAGGAGTTGCTTGGCTCTATTAGCCTTGGAATTGAGCCATTAGTGATGGTTCACTGCAGCCTAAATTCTGGGCCAATCATGTGTAAGCGTTGCCATAATTTAGGGAGCCTGGTAGAGCTAAAACTTTCTTCTTAATGGTGTTTTTTTTTTTTTCCTCTCCTTAGTGGGCTCCTCAGGACTTCCCAGAATTCTCTATATAAATCAAATCTACATTTAACTGGCTATCTTTATTCACAAACCTGGGGTTCACTGACATGTGTTTCATTAGAATCTGTGTCCTTTACCTTCAGACACTTAATGAGGAAATCTAGCCTTAGATGGAAGTGGAATTGTAATCTTTCTAAGAAACTTGTTACTGTTATCTCATCCTGAAGTGTGCCACCTAGTGGTTCTGCATGGCTGGGGCATACCCAACCGTGGGCGAGAGGAATGAAAGATGAGGCTGGAGGGTTAATAAGGAGCCAGATCAAAAGAGTATGTTTTGCCTTACTGGGGAGTCTGAACTTTATCCTGAGGGCAGAAGGGTTCTATTAAAGTGTTTTATTATTATTTTTTTAAGTCAAGGGAATGGTATAATCAGATTTACATATTTGGACTATCATTGTGGATGTAGTACAAAGAATAGATTGGAGGGATGGCAGGATGAGATGCAGGACAATCTGCTCAAGGGAGCATGATGACTTGAATTAGAAAAATGGCAATGGAAAAGGTGGAAATATTGAGATGGCCTTGAGGTGGGTATGTAGATAAACTGGAGAAGGAACAATATGAAACTCATATTCCTGGCTTGGGCATTTAAGTGGTACTCTCAGGAGAAGTAGTTCACTTGGGGAAAAGATGATGAATTCATCTATGAACATACTGAGCTACATGTCTGTGGTTCATCAAAAAGAATGTCTATTTAAATAGTTAGGTATGTGTCTCTGGATCTCAAGAGAGATATTTGGATGGACATAAGTATTTGGTATTCATTAGCACGTAAGTGTTAATTGAAGCCATGATAAGATTTACCAGGGCTAGAGTGTGAAGTAAGAGGAAAAGAGAGCCAACACTGTAGTTTATTAATACAGGCATATACAGAAAATAAGGTCCTGTAAATGAGATTGAGATGGAGATGGCAGAGAGTAAGAAGAAAACCATATTCATAAGCAATGGATCTATTATAGCATCCATCATCTCTATGGATCTTGAAGTTCTCAGAACAAGGGCAGAGTGGAGAGGAAGAGTGATACTGCCAAGGCCTTTAATGAAAGAGGAGACTGATGAGGTGATAGTAGATGATGGTTACTGATGGTCAGTAGGTGGGGAGAATGTGACAGGATGACTGGAAGGTACAGACTTCATGGTGGCAGGAAAAACAAGATTTTGAGAGGAGTGATATAGACTGCTGGTGTCCCCCCAAATTCATACGTTGAAACCCAGTCCTGAACGTGATAGCATTTGCAAGTGGAGCCTTTGGGAGGTGATCAGGTCATCAGGGTGGAGGTTTCATGAATGGGATTGATGCCCTTATAAAAGAGACCACAGATGGGTCTCTCACTTCTTCTGCTATGAGAAGATACAGCGACAAGGCAGCAGTCTGTGAAGCAGGAAGCAGGCCCTCACAGGACACTAAATCTGCACACACCTTAATCTTGAACTTTTTAGCCTCCAGAAGTACAAGAAATAAATTTCTGTTGTTTATAAGGCACCCAATCTATGATATTCTGTTATAGCAGCTGAAAT